>NC_091981.1:234172052-234222052 GCF_044704955.1 Pristiophorus japonicus
GTGTGTACACGTGTGCGTGTCCGTGCGCGTGTGTGTGTATACACACGTGTGTGTGTCACACGTGTGTGTGTGTGTATGCACACGTGCGCGTGTGTGTATGCACGCGTGCGTGTGTATACGTGTGTGTATATACTTGCTTTGTGAATATACTTTTGGAGGTAGTTCAGAGAAGGTAAACTAAGTTGATTCCGGAGATGAGGGGGTTGACTTATGAGGAAAGGTTGAGTTGGCTGGGCTTCTACTCATTGGAATTCAGAAGAATGAGAGGCGATCTTATCGAAACGTATAAGATTGAAGGGGCTTGATGAGAATGTTTCCACTGATACGGGAGACTAGAATAAGAGGGCATGATCTTAGAATAATGGGCCGCCCATTTAAAACAGAGATGAAGAGAAATTTCTTCTCTCAGGGTTGTAAATCTGTGGAATTCGCTGCCTCAGAGAGCTGTGGAAGCTGGGACATTGAATAAATTTAAGACAGAAATGGACAGTTTCTTAAACGATAAGGGGTTATAGGGAGTGGGCGGGGAAGTGGAGCTGAGTCCATGATCAGATCAGCCATAATCTTATTAAATGGCGGAGCAGGCTCGAGGGGCTCTATGGTCTACTACTCCTATTTCTTATGTTCTTATATATGTATGTGTGTTTTTTATATATATATGTGTGTATGTATGTACGTGTGTGTATGTATGTACGTGTGTGTATGTATGTACGTGCATGTGTCTTATGTATGTGTGTACGTGTGTGTGTGTATGTGTACGTGTGTGTGTTTTTGTGTACGTGTGTGTGTACGGACGCGTGCACATGCGTATGGATGTACGTGTGTATACGTGTACTCGTGTGTATGTGTACGTGTTTGTGTGCCTATATACATGCGCCTGTGTGTTTGTATATGTGTATGTGTCTGCGTGCATGTGGGTGTATGTGTATGCGTGCGTGTGGGTGTATGTGTATGCGTGCGTGGGTGTATGGGTATGCGTGCGCGTGGGTATACGCGTACGTGTGGGTATATGTGTACGTGTCTGTGTACATGTGGGTGTATGTGTACGTGTACGTGTACATGTGTGTGCATGTGGGTGTAAGCGTGTACACGTGTCTACGTGTGTGTCTACGTGTGTGTATATACGCCTGTGTATGTACATGTCTGTATATATGTATGTGTGTATGTCTGTGTCTGAACATTAGTATATGTATATGTCTGTCTTTGTGTATGTCTGTGTAGGTGTGCATGTATATGTGTGTACGTCTATATGTGTGCATACATGTATCTGTGTATGGCTATACATGTGTCTGCATGTGTATCTAAGTATTCGTGTGTACATCTGTATTTGCGTATACATGTGTATGTGCCACAGCTGACCCGGATGTGTACATATATGCCATGTATGTGTAGGCGGTGTGTTCCAAGTCAAGATCGTATGTGACTTGGAATGGAACTTGCAGGGATGGTGTGCCTATGCGCTTGCTGCCCTTATTCTTCTAAGTGGTAGAGGTTGTGGGTTTGGAAGGTGCTTCCGAAGAGGCCTTGGTGAGTTGCTGCAGTGCCTCTTGTAGATGGTACACACTGCAGCCACGGTGCACTGGTGATGGAGGGAGCGAATGGGTAGATGGGTGAAGTGGATCGGGTGTCAATCAAGTGGGTTGCTTTGTCCTGGTTGGTGTCGAGCTTCTTAAGTGTTGCTGGAGCTGCACTCATCCAGGCAAGTGGAGAGCATTCCATCACACTCCTGACTTGTGCCTTGTAGATGATGGAAAGGCTTTAGAGAGTCAGGAGGTGAGACTCGCCGCAGCCTCTGAACAGCTCTTGTTGCCACAGTATTTATGCAGCTAGTCCAGTTAAGTTTCTGGTCAATGGTGACCCCCAGGATGTTAAGGGTGGGGGATTCAATGATGGTAAAGCTGTTGAGTATCAAGGGGCGGTGGTTAAACTTTCGCTTGTTGGAGATAGTCATTGCTTGGCACTGGTGTAGCGCGAATGTTACTTGCCATTTATCAGCCCAAGCCTGAATGTCGTCCAGGTCTTGCTGCATGCTGGCATGGTCTGCTTCATTACCCGAGAAGTTGCGAATGTCTCTGAACACTGCAGTCATCAGCAAACATTCCTACTTCTGACTTTATAAGAACATAAGATATAGGAGCAGGAGTAGGCCATTTGGCCCCTCGAGCCTGCTCCGCCATTCAATGAGATCATGGCTGATCTTTTACTTCAACTCCACTTTCCTGCACTATCCCCATAGCCATTGATTACCTTAATATCCAAAAATCTATTGATCTCTGTCTTGAATAGAATCAATGACAGCCTCCACAGTCCTCTGTGGTAGAGAATTCCAAAACCACCCTCTGAGTGAAGACATTTCTCCCAATCTCAGTCCTAAATGGCCGACCCCTTATTCTGAGACTGTGACCAGCGGTTCGCGACTCCCCAGCCAGAGGAAACATTCTCCCTGCATCTATCCTGTCAAGCCCTTTCAGAATTTTGTATGTTTCAATGAGATCACCTCTCATTCTTCTAAACTCTGGACAATATAGGCCTGTTCTACTCAATCTCTTCTCATGGGACAATCCCCCTATCACAGGAATCAGTCTGGTGAACCTTTGTTGCCTACTCCTGCACCTATTTTCTATGTTTCTATGAACCTCTCTTACCCGGAACTCCCTTATCCGTCACCACACCTTGTCCGGGACCATTCCCGGCCGCCAGGTGTCGCATGCGCAGAATGTGACCGTCAAAATCCTATTCACTAATATAATCTTTTTCCTCAATCGGCTGTCTCCACCTCGTCACCCTGCTGGAACTCCTGCAGCCACAGTCCTCGGGCTGACCGCTCCTCCCCACAGCGCTCCCTCCAGGGGTCATGCCAACTCTTCGGGGCCCGCCAGCTCTTCTGGGCTTCTTGAGGCTCCCTGCACAATGATTGGCTGGCTGACTGACTTACTTGACAGTCGGTCCAGCCAATCAGTGCACACACATTCTTACCCCAGCAACAGCACTTAAAGGCTCAGTCCACCTAAACACTTGACCTCCCCATATCTGGCAAAATCCCTCGTTTGGGACAGGCCAGGTCCCATGGGTGCTGGATAACTGCCCTGTATATCCTTCCTTGAATAAGGAGACCAAAACTGTACACAATACTCCTGGTATGATCTCACCAGGATCCTACATAATTGCAGTAAGACATCTTTACTCTTGTATTCCTGTAAAGCACCTTGGACTGTTTCATTACTTTAAAGGCGCTATATACAAACAAGTTGTTGTTGTTGTACTCAAACCCTCTTGTAATGAAGGCCAATATACCATTTGCTTTCCTAATTGCTTGCTGTACCTTGAACCGCTGCAGTCCATGTGATGAAGGAATTCCCACAATGCTGTTAGGGAGGGAGTTCCAGGAATTTGACCCAGCGACGATGAAGGAACGGCGATATATTTCCAAGTCAGGATGGTGTGTAACTTGGAGGGTAACTTGCAGGTGATGGTGTTCCCATGTGCCTGTTGCCTGTGTCCTTCTAGGTGGTAGAGGTTGCGGGTTTGGGAGGTGCTGCCGAAGAAGCTGTGGCGATTTGCTACAGTGCTTCTTGTAGATGGTACACACTGCAGCCATGGTGCGCCAGTGGTGGAGGGAGTGAATGTTGAAGGTGGTGGATAGGGTGTCAATCCAGCGGGCTGCTTTGTCCTGGATGCTGTCGAGCTTCTTGTGTGTTGTTGGAGCTGCACTCATCCAGGCAAGTGGAGAGTATTCCATCATACCCCTGACTTGTGCCTTGTAGATGGTGGTAAGGCTTTGAGGAGTCAGGAGGTGAGACACTTGCCACAGAATATCCAGCCTCTGACCTGCTCTTGCTACCACGGTATTTATTTGGCTGGTCCAGTTAAGTGTCTGGTCAGTGGTGACCCCCAGGATATTGATGGTGGGGGATTGGTTGATGGAATGCTGTTGAATATCAAGGGGGGTGCTGGTTAGACTCTCGCTTGTTGGAGATGATCATTGCTTGGCACTTCTATGGCACTAATGTTACTTGCCACTTATCAGCCCACGCCTGAATGTTGTCCAGCTCTTGCTGCATGCTGGCATGAACTGCTTCATTTTCTGAGAAGTTGTGAATGGAACTGAATGCTGCAATCATCAGCGAACATCCCTTCTTCTGATCTTATGATGGAGGGAAGGTCATTGATGAAGCAGCTGAAGATGGTTGGGCCTAGGACACTCCCCTGAGGAACTCCTGCAGCGATGTCCTGGAGCTGGGATGATTGACCTCCAACAACTAGAGCCATCTTCCTTTGTGCTAGGTATGACTCCAGCCAGTGGAGAGTTTCCCCCCTGATTACCATTGACTTCAATTTTACTCGAGCTCCTTGATGCCACACTTGGTCAAATGCTACCTTTATGTCAAGGGCATTCACTCTCACCTCACCTCTGAAATTCAGCTCTTTTATCCATGTTTGCCCATATACATGTACGTGTGTATATGTGGGTACATGTGTGTTATGTGTGTGTGTGTATATGTATGCGTATGTGTGTTTATATATGAAGGTGTATTTTTGTGTATGTGTGGAGGTGTTTCTGTATATACGTACATGAGTGCATCTGTGTATAATGGTAGAATTTGTGGTTTGGCTCACTGCTTATTTCTGTCACTGTCATCAGTGAGAGGAGGATGTGTGCCTGATGGGCCTTGGGGTATCCCGAATCTGGCAGCGGTGGTCTGTAACTCAGACCTCTGTAAATGTAACATTTTTGCCTTGTCATTTGGTTCTTGAAAGTGTGTCTATCTGCCTTTCTCACACACAGTTGTCAGTATTTAGAAAATTTATATTTTCTAACTATCAACAAACACAAGTGATCTGGTAATAATTAAATGCATTTATAAAAAAAAACTTAAATTAAGCCAAGGAAAAAGACACTGTTGTTTCTCTCAAGTATTGGCAATTAGAATGGTTACATTTTCTCATGATCAATAAGTTATATTTACAGGCTATTCAATTTCAAAATTCAACTGATTTTGACCTTTGTAAAATCAGGTCCAATTAGAATGGGGAAAGTTTTGTACATTTTCTGAAGTTTTTAAGAGCGTATAATTTAACACCAACTAAAGCTACAACAGGTGTGTGATCACTAAATCTGTCAGTTTCCCTCTCGCAATCACACTCATACAGTTTTAAATAACACTCAATATAGATTTTTCTTGCATAAAACTTTAGATTTTTGTTAGAGACTGGGAGATAAACCTTGCATCATTTAGTTACCTTAAATGCTGCTGATGCATTCTGTGAAATAGTGCCCAATGCAGATCTGGTAGTCTGAATTTAAGCTAACATAGTCTGTGTTGTGAGCAAAAAGATCAAGTCCAAGCCCAGGCTTTTGGGAGAGGCTGAGGCCTTCAAGGATAAACAGAATGAAAGTATTAAAAGACAAGAAAAATAATTGCTAAATATAATATTTTGAAATATATATTAAAAAAATGTTTGGAATCTTATTTTGGAAAGTAGAAATGTTAAATATTAAATGAAAATGAAAAGAAATGAAAATATTAAAATGTTTTCCAAGTATTTTATGTAATTTGAATGGTCCATTAACAGACTGTTGGAAGTTGACACTGGGGGTTTTGATTGAGACAGGTTGATACACAAGATTTGTAGTTTAAAAGAGTGACACAGGGAGTAAGGGTTAGTAAGTACAGGATTGTATGACAAATGCAATATTTTAATATAGATGGTGTGTGTGTATTTAATGTAGAGATGTATGTACAAAAATGCAGTATATATACACTACATTACAAACTATAATGTATGCACTGTGTACAAGAACATATATATGTGTATGTGCAGGTGTGTTTTTTAAAAGACTACAAAAGATATACGAAGACGTCACAGTAAAAAGAAACTTGTGCAGTTTTAATCTGCCACTTGGTTATTATTTGCTTTTAATTTTAATGTTGGCTGGGTGATGGGAATGTTGGCGATCGACTGTTTTTGTCATTACTATTGCAGCATGTTATGGCATCGTTCAAGTACCCACTGGACCGTGGTTTTGTAGAAAATGTGAGTCGCAGGAGAGAGCCGCGCGAGTGGTGAGTAAGTCCAATACTTTCGAGTATGTCTCTGGCTCCGTAAGAGTTGTATCTCCGGTTTAACCGCAGCTCCAAACTGCTGCTCACACACACCAAGTGACAGACACAATAACCTGATGCAGTGATCTTTGTAGCTTTAAAATAAATATTTGCAATAAATTGCATCATAACCTCAGTTTGTGGAAATCGGGCTGAATATGCAAAGTACTTTGTATTTTATTTCTATTGACAGCGATTGTTTGTTTAATATTTTCAAATGGATTGTTTGAATTTTGAGTAGCTATATAATGTCGACTGAACAACTCTGCAGTCAAAGGTTCAATACTCGTGCCACAGATTGTAAAACACTAAGATAAAATGATGATCCACTAGAATAACAATGCTGTTGAGATGGCTGGATGTGATTGCTTCTCTTCCCATCCCCCTTTTATTATTGCTCACGTGCCGGTTTTGCAGAGAATGTGGATTTTTTTTAAATTCCCTAGTTGTTTGGTGTCGATTGGTCGAGCAATCACGTTGGGAGCACAGTACCGTCATCATTGTGTGCTTTCAGTACATAATCAGCGGCCTCCCAAAGTGACGAAAATAAAATATGCGGAAGACTATGTGAAGCGCTGCTATTTGCAGTATGTAGGGCAGCGCCTTAACGACATTCACTTAGCAGAGCTGCAAGAGGGAGTTGTTTTCCAAAACCAAAGGATCGCCTTCTCAGTACGTTTTCTAGGGTGGAGATTCACTTGTGCTGGTCCTATTTCAATATTTAAGGAGTAAAACCAAGTACTATAAATTTTCAGTCGTTCGGTTTCAAACATAGAAGCGATTTTATTTTTTGTAATTTTAACTGGTTGAGTTTCGATTGCCCCGAAATTGTAGGGGTATGCACGCTTGTTTGCGTCTTCATGCAAACGACTCCGTTCGTATGTTATGCACCGTTTATGTGGGGGATGGGAATGCATATAATTCTAGCACGGGTTTATCAGCAGATTGACTTTGGTGGCAAAATAATGAACATTTTTGTTCAGTTGTGCTGCTCTGTTGTTAGAGGTATTTACGTGTGCTCCACAAGACCAATGCACAATATTGTTATTTCAGACCAGAAGGCTAGAGCAAGTGACATTTTCAGCGCAGTTGGGGGTGAAATAAGTGGACCATGCTAATTTACGACGCTATGCATACAGAATGGGGTGTTATTGAAGTCTACGAGATTGGGCGTTTGAATCGAAACCGATTTCAATAAATGACAGACACTAGGCGACTTAATTGATTGTGATTAATTCTAGCGACAGTATAGCGTGGCAACGACCGCCAGTAGTTTACATGTGGTATAGAGTACAGTACTTGTTTATTTTTATACCTTTCTTTTTCCAAGAAATGTGAACTTTGCCCTCATAAGGATGGCGCTCTCAAGAGGACTGACAACGGAGGTAAGTTGGTTTACATTTTAACAAACGAAACTTTGTCTTATGTTTACGACAATTTAATATGTGTGTGTATATTACAAATGGCATTTTTAGTGCTAATTGCGTGAATACTGTACAGCATACGGCGATCCTGTTAAATAAACAAAGTAAACGCGCTGCTTCGTCATTAGGCAGAGCCGTCATAGTTGGGATTGATTGCTACTTTAGCAAGAAAATATATAAAGCGTTTAGTCTGTTTAATTTAAGGTTTAAGTACATTATTATTAGCATTTTTAGATCAGCATTTTTTATTTTAACCGATTGCAAAATAGTTTCATAAGTGAGGGTAGTTAGCGCGAATGTCTATTTAGTAATCGTTTTTCAGAATTTGAATATTTGGAAACAACTACAGAAGGAATTTCTGTATCTTTGATATGATCTTGATAGCATATTTACTTTGAAGAGACTGGTGGCTGGAAATATGCAAGGATAGGTTTGGTAGTTTGGTAGCATTAGCTGTTTTTGCGTTTTGTACTCGTTATTTATAGAAAACGCATTGAGTCACATTGGGTTTAATAACTCCAAATAGTGACACACAAAAGTGAACTATAGGTCTGTTGTCACAGTGGTGCATTGCTCCACACATGAACTACTCGTTTTTTCATATAACATACTCTGAAAAACAAAGTAATTTTTAAATATGCATTTTGAAATGTGGACTCCATCTAGTGGTTGTTTGTATGTGAAATTGTTTCTGTTTGTGCTTTTACATATGTTGATTTCATAACACTTATGTGGCTTGTGTGTGTATGTATATGTGTATATATATATATATATATATGTGTGTTTGAGGTACGTGTTCAGTATTCTGTCAAATTGAACAATGAAATTATTTATTTGTACAACTTTTAAAATAGACTGCCTTTATTTGAAATGGGAATTAATGTCTTCTAGTTGAGTTTATTTTAATTTTGGTAACATACTTGACTCTTGTCTCGCATCTGAAGAATAATTATAATCTGCAGGAATATAATTGTTTTATCAGGAGAGTTTTAATACAAATGTGTGATATAGTAAATTGCGCATACTGATGTGTTCAGCTGCAAAAAAAGGTATCTAGAAACTAGGTCTGTTAAACTGCTTTTTTAAAGCATGTCACAAATAACACTGTGTATATAGTTACATCAAATATAATATTATTGGGGATCTAGTTGAAAGAAATGGTAGGTTCCCTTGGTGGCTTAGTGGGTAAATGCTATGGTATTACGCCACATCGACCAAAAGATCCTATTTTGATCCCTGGCTGAGTTAGCTGATGTGAACCACTGCAGCAGTTGTCCTCTAAGAAGTAAATGAGCTAAGATTATTCTTTTAGATTGTTATCCAGTGAATTTACCTGTTGTAAATTCCATTTGTGTGGATGTAAGGTGAAGACTGAATCAGGTTGATCTGTAGTGTCTTTCTTGGTAAATAGTTTGATGGCACTGTCTAGACTCGCACGTGAAGAATGGCCACCTGAGTGTGTTAGTGGAGAGCTGCTGACATCTGTGGAATTGTACCTCAGCACAAATTCTTTGATGGGAGAAGATGTGGGGGGGTGGGGGTGAAGTCATTTTTGTTCTTTGCCAGTCTTCTCCCCTTGTTCCTTTCGAGCAGCCTTTGACTCATTGCTGGGTTTGCTCAATGAGCTTATCTGTTGGATAAACTTACTGAGTCAGGAGAGCGAACAGGCCAATTCTCAGACAACTAGTACCATATTAATTACAGTACCAAGTAACATTAATGTGATGAGGTCATGGATAGGATGTGTAAAATTGGATTAAAAATGTATGTGTTGGCTTGGATTTGAATGTACATTTCAGTTGCAGTAAATGGCAACAGTATGCAAAAGGAGGCCTGCCACAGTGGTATATGTGCTGAGGTCTCTAACAATTTTGTCAGTGTTCAAAGCATATTGCTTTGTGCATTGCCTATCTTATATTATGCAGCTCATTAAACAGGACACATTATTTATGTTTTAGCAGTGTCCTTGTTCTTTGTGGGTGTAACAGGATAAGTATATGTATGATGGTATGGTAGTTCTCTTCTTACTTGTAATCCCTGTTTGACGTGATGTGATTTATATCTCTTGAAATCTTACAGACATCTGCAAGATTTCTAAAGTTTACAAGTTACCCGTCTCCATTTAGAAGTCCTAGTGGTATGGTGATTTCAAATAAGAAGGCGTGGTGTGCTACCAGCTGTGACTTGGTAAACCTGATTCTTGTGGTACTATTGTTTTCGTAGTCAATTTTTTTTTGTAAGCACTTTCAAAGAAGATAATGAAATAGTATTCCTGATTGCTTTACGCTGGTACAGGGAACTACATGTATTGAAGTGCAAGGAATGTTCATTACCACAGTAGGCCATGGTGGTTTCAGGAATGTTTGTTTTTATCACACATTGATGCCTAGTCTTGGCCAATTAAGTCACTTAAATCTGTATACTACTGAGGGTTATTGAAATATAAAATGAATATTTTTCCAGATCTCTCTCTCTGTCAATACATGACTTCTTTGTAAGATATATTTTTTGATAAACCTATTTGCTTGGTATGACCTGGCACTGCATGTGATCTGGGTTAGCAGTGCAAGGTTTGCAAAGCACGGATTAGGAACATAGGAACAGGAGTAGGCCATTTAGCACCTCGAGCCTGTTCCGCCATTCAATGAGATCATGGCTGATCTGTGACCTAACTCCACATACCTTTGGATTGTGTGCAGTTAGCTGTAAGCCAAATGCAAGACTGCTGTTAGGACTAGCTGTTGGGAAGACCCGTTTTCACCGGATGTTTTGGTCTGAGTGAATCCCTACAGATTTACATTGGCTTGTGGTCAGCCCTGCAAAATCAGTCTTTCAGGAACCTGACAATACTAGAATAATATAAAAACATCTCTAGTATTATCACTGGGGACTTATTTTTCTGCCATACAAACAAATTTCCCATACCACCTAGTTCAACTCCATATGCACTGGTTGTTCGACAATTGCATGAAGTGTTATCCACCACGCACCACCCTGTTGCCTTACCATGGATAGTCATGAGCCGTTTTGTACCAAATGTGTCTCTGTGCAACAGCTACAGCTTCTCTGAACTCTTTTGACATTTGTTTTTAAATCCCTTGTCTTTGTACTTCCCTCTGCCCTGGATGGTTCAGTTAGTTAATGCGATGAATAGCTGAGGCAGACATCTCTGGTTTGCCCTAATGTTTGATCTCCAGTCTGTACTTGTTTGTTCTCAGTTGGGGTAGTAGTCAGGGCAGTAAAAATGGCCTCAGGAAGTTAGAGGGAGGAATCATCTCGGTTTTCTGTTTTTGCTCACGATCCAGTAATCTTTTCTGGAAATGTGTGTGTTAAGACATTCAGTGAAGGCAGAATTAGGCTCAGTTGTGACACCAGGTGTGGTCATATAGCTTGCTGACACTTCTAGATTCATATTTGAAAAATGGCTACTTGTGCAAGGTGTGAAGGGTGTGGTACCTTTCAGCAAAAGAGGTGGGGATAAAATTGATGGTAAAGTTAAAGGAAAGAGAAGAAAGAAATTACACTGAAAAACAAAGAACCTTTTATAGAATTTACTTTGATATTTGTCTCTACTTTTTTTGATTACGTGTTATAAATGTACATGATAAATACTTGCATTTATACAGTTGCATTTATACAGTCAACAATTCTAAGTGCTGTACACAACAAATAATTTAGAATGATTGTTATGTAGACGTAGAGAGGTGTGGTTGCTTACTCAAATAAACCACTCTTGTGTTGGACCTAAAATAAATTTTTGGCTGTGATGTTCCTGTGCTGTTTGGTTCCCATCGTACTCCGGTTTTTTTTGTCAGGTGCATTACCATCTCCGTCATGTACCTTGATTGTTTGTGCTTGCATATAATATTTTAATTCTGGAGCTACATGCTGCAGTTTATTAATTTTGCTGCTCTTTAGTTGAAATTCCATTATGCTTTTCAAAATCTTCCATGTTCTAAATTGTAGCTTTTGTGGTGCCAGCAGGCCAGTTGAGCAGAGTATTTTAGGAGTCTCGACAACTTCATTCAAGTGGATTAAAATCACAACTGTTCACATTTAGTTCTTGAATATTCATTTGTTGAGTTGCAGCATCTGAGCTTTTCTAGGACTTGGTCTATATTGAAGTTTAAAAAAAAAAGTACATTGTCCTTTATGAAACTTAATTTTAATGTTATCCAGTGTATTCCTATTTTCAAATGTAAGATTACAATTTATAAGAAATACAGTTTGCTTTCCTGAATTTAATATGGTGTTACTGCATTAGTATCTCATATCTGTTCAGGTATTGTAAATTAAATTGTGTATGCTATATTTTGGTAAACAACCTTATGCTAAAGCTTAAGAGTTGAGATGCCTTTAGTTCAGATCATGGGAGAGTGGTGTCTCTGCACTGGTTTTCTGAATTTACATTGTTAAAATCAGCATCTTTAACTGGCAACAGAATTGTAAACCCACACTTGCATGATCAATGATTCTGCTGCCGGGATAAGGGAGCCAATTTTAGTAATGTGGGTGCCACTCTCCTGTGAAAGGAGCTAAACAGCTTAGTGTCAAAATAGCTCTAGTCTGTTGAAACTTCCAGGAAAATCTTTCTAGGCCTGACCAGTTTTCTTTTTTAATTCATACACATATATTGACAAACCTTATTAAACAATCTTACAAAGCTTTAATATTGTAATACTGATCCAAAGCCACTAAATACATAAACACAATTAATATTAGAATAAATAAGTAAATATTTTACTTGTCCTGTCATCCTGTTCCCTATATTTTCTGTTTTTATTTTAACTTTTATTTTTAACCTTAATCTTTTTCTCTTTAAAGTTTGCCTTACTATTTGTGCCTTCCAGCCCCAACCACACATTTTAGAGGAGGAAGGAACTTTTGTTTTTGAACAGCTGCTTTTCTGGCTAATGAAAAGCCTAGAATGTGAAGATTGATATGGGTTCCACTAATAGCCAGTCTTAGCTGTCAAGGCAAGCTCATAAATGGAAGTCTCCAGCACCTAGATAAGTCACTTCCTAATCCTCAAGAGATTAATACCCTTTTCTTAATATCATATTACAAGATATTAATACTGGAAAAAAAATCAAGGGAATTGAGTATGCCTGAGATGGCAGTGCAACACAAATGTCTAAAAATGCCAGAAATAAAATTGTATCTTTTTCTTTAAATAATAAATCTATCAGTTAAAGGTGGTGGTTTAATTTTGAGGTTCACTTGGTTATACCAGAAAATTGCTCAAGCTTTCCTTTCTTCTGCCATCCATTATTTATTACGATTGTATGGACATAATCCATAGTTTTTGGCCTACATCATAATAATTGACGAAATTAATAGTTTATTTGAAAATAGACATGGATAATTGTCTCTTTTTTTTTGTCGGTCCCGTCCCCTCAAAACAATAACATACTTAAATTCTCTTTGTGCGAAATAGAAATATTTCTTTCTCCTTATTTCTCCACTTCTGAAGATACATACTCGTGCAAGGCTGTGGGTCCACACTAGCTGACAACCCCCTGTATTTCTCTCACCTGCCTATTACTTGCCTATTGTTCATGTGTAAGTCTAGACACTACAATTTGGTAATGAACTGTAGAGGCATCATAGAATAGAACCATAGAAAATTACAGCACGGAGGGAGGCCATTTTGGCCCATTATGTTCACCTCGGCCGACAAAGAAATATCCAGCCTAAACCCACTTTCCAGCTCTTGGTTCGTAGCCCTGTAGGTTACGGCACTTCCAAGTGCACATCTAAGCATTCTGTAAATGTGGTGAGGGTTTCTGCCTCTGCCACCCTTTCAGGCAGTGAGTTCCAGACCCCCCATCACCCTCTGGGTGAAAACATTTCCCCCCAAATTCCCTACCAGTTACTTTAAATCTATGCCCCCTGGTTGTTGACCTCTCTACTAACCCTGTTTGCATCTTCCATTTCTATGTGTATTTGCCAGCTGGAGGACTCTCACTAGTGTTGCGGAATGCAGTTGGTGGCTGATTTCTACCCTTACCCCCCCCCCCCCCCCACAAGCTCTGTAAGCTAGAAACACGAGGCCAATTATAGTACCAACACTGCTGTTCTAGTAGAGATGTGCTATCTCCACATTGTCCAGGGATCATACACGGGATCTTCCTGGTCTGTATGGTTCAGCGCTATAGGTAAGCAGGATATTTAGCTTCTGATTCATCAGTAGGGCACTAAGATGAAGACTTTTTCTCTCCTGTCTCCACCTTGTTGGGGTATAAGTCCATGGCACCGATTGCCCTCTTGGCCCAAGTAGTCATTCTGTACAGTGACTATTGCCAGTCTTTTGGGCTATTGGGGTATCACAGCGAACCCTGATTTGCCCTCCCTAACATTCACATAGACAGATTTGCAGAATGTTTCATTGGATAGTAATCAGTACTGGGAATTCCGACTGACACATTTTCTCTCCCATCCCAAGGGGGGATTGAGGTCAATTTAATGCCTAATCTAGTAGACATCAGCGAATATGCACACATCTGGATTGAACTCTGGACCTTCCTGATTCATATGGCTCAGTTCCACATCAGGCAGTACATTTAACAACTGAGCCAATAAGGGAAAGCCGAGAAGATGACTTTTTAATCAAACTTTCTTTCTCCTCTACATGATGCCCCTTGGTGACATCATCCAGAAACACAATGTTAGTTTGCACAGGTATGCTGGTGACACCCAGCTCTACCTCGCTACCACTTCTCTCAACCTCTTCACGGTCTCTAGATTGTCAGACTGGTGTCCGAGATGAGCAGAAATTTTCTCCAGTTGACTATTGGGAAGACAAAAGCCATTGTTTTCGGTCCCCGTCACAAACTCCATTCCCTAGACACTGATTCCATCCCTCTCCCCAACTCCTGTCTGAGGCTGAACCATACTGTTCGGAACCCTTGGTGTCATATTTGACCCTGAAATGAGCTTTCGACCATATATCAGCAGCATAACTAAGACCGCTTATTTCCACCTCCATAACACCGCCTGTCTCCGCCTTGCCTCATTTTATCCGCTGCTGAAGCCCTCATCCATGTCTTTTGTTACCTCTAGAATTGACTGTTCCAACGCACTCCTGGCTGGCCTCCCACATTCTACCCTACGTACATAAGAACATAAGAATTAGAACAGAAGTAGGCCATCTAGCCCCTCGAGCCTGCTCCGCCATTCAACAAGATCATGGCTGATCTGGCCGTGGACTCAGCTCCACTTACCCGCCCGCTCCCCGTAACCCTTAATTCCCTTATTGGTTAAAAATCTATCTATCCGTGACTTGAATACATTCAATGAGCTAGCCTCAACTGCTTCCTTGGGCAGAGAATTCCACAGATTCACAACCCTCTGGGGGAAGAAATAAACTACGTAAACTAGAGGTGATCCAAAAACTCGGCTGCCCATGTCCTAACCCGCACCAAATCCCGTTCATCCATCACCCCTGTGCTCGCTGACCTAAATTGGCTTCCGGTTAAGCAACGCCTCGATTTCAAAATTCTCATCCTTATTTTCAAATCCCTCCATGGCCTCGCCCTTCCCTTTCTCTGTAATCTCCTCCAGCCCCACAACCCCCCCGAGATGTCTGAGCTCCTCTAATTCTGCCCTCTTGAGCATCCCTGATTATAATCACTCAACCATTGGTGACTGTGCCTTCTGTTGCCGAGGCCCCAAGCTCTGTAACTCCCTGCCTCTCTACCCCTCTTTCCTCCACCAAGACGCTCCTTAAAATGTACCTCTTTGACCAAGCTTTTGGTCACTTGCACTAATTTCTACTTGTGCGGCTTGGTGTCAAATTTTTATCTCGTAATACTTCTGTGAAGCACCCGGAACATTTCATTATGTTAAAGACGCTATATAAATGCAAGTTGTTGTTAATTTGCGAGTTAACATCAGTGGTTCCTGCTGACAGGAAATTTGTATCTCTACTGTTTGAGGTTTTGAAGGGTTGTTTGTGGCAGTTTTACATTGAAAACATAGTGGCTGAGATCAGATTTAGATATGCAGTAAGGTGAGCATTTAATTCCAGGCAGTGAACTTTTTGGTTTCTATGATTTATTTGTATGACATGTAAAAGGCTACATTTTGCGATATGTTTGTGTAGAGTAACAAATAAAAGAATTAAAGATAATGTAATACACGTGGAGTTATGAGAAGGTTGTAAAGTGTATATCTATATGTGTACATAAAATCTGGCTGCTGTGCATGATGCTGTCAATGCAAACCACGTGATGCGAGTTTCTAAATTGAGCTACTCATCGTGTGCATTATACTTTGTTTCAATGTATTGGGCCTCTGTCTGTCAAGAATCTAAAGGTGTACTTACAACAACTTACATTTATATCGCTTCTTTAACATAATAAAACGTCCCAAGGTGCTTCACAGGAGCATTATCAAAAGAAATTACGCGGAGATACTAACCTTGAATCCTTTTATCTGAACCAGAAATGGTCTAAGCATTTTTACGCCATTTTGCCTCAACTCAGTAATATATTTACTATTTTTATTTGTTTCTTTTTGGGGAAGAAATGATTTGGGGATTTAACTTGAATTAATAACCACTTGATCTGATAATTTACAGCTTGTGTTAAACCAGCATCTAGAGGTGTGTGTGTTAGATTTTAGGTTGTTATATTAGCATATTTATGATACAAGAGTGCAAAAGTTCAAGTGAAAATATAACCCATTATTTTGAAAACAATATATAGGTAATGAGAAAATGTATTCATTATATGCTGCAGACAGTTATTGTAATCACTGGAGGAATGATTGTAATATTTGGATTTTTACTGTTATTAAAAATATTGGTTACTTACAGTTCTTTAAGGATTTAAAACGTTTGTGATCAAAGTGATTACAATACAGTGGGTCACTCTAGATTTGTTTATGCGTAGTAGTTAACATTGCAGGAGGGGGATGGTGTTAGAAATTTGAACCATCTGGATGATTGTCAGGAATGCTGAGCTACAAGGTTCTTTGTTGGTCTTTTACCAATGTTTCCCACGTGTGTCTGGCATAGTGCCAGTTAACAGCACACTGCGTTTAATGTGTCATACTTTTAAACTATTGGTTTGGAAACCCCACAAGCCAAGAAACTGACACATGCCAAGCTTTTGAGTCAAGCATAGTATTAGGATTTCCAAGCTTAGTGCCTAGATACCTTTGGTCAATTTAATATGAACGTAATGCTGTGTTTTTAAAAAGATTGCTCACAGACTAATTTAAGGAATATTTTCTCTTGCAGACTAAATTGAAAAGATTTTTGTTTTTACACTTAACAAACAAAATCTAAACTTTCTGTGACTTTCTGTAGTTTATAATGTGTTTTGTTTTTTGTTTTGTTTTGGTTTATGTGCAGGTTGGGCCCATGTGGTTTGTGCACTTTATATTCCAGAGGTGCAGTTTGCAAATGTTACTACAATGGAACCCATTGTACTACAGTACGTTCCCCATGAACGCTTCAACAAGGTAATTAAATTATTAAACCAAAACCAAAATTATACTAATTTTCAGGTAGTTTGTAGTATAAGCATTCAAACACACACTTCCAACTAAATTGCTTCAGGCTTGAGTCTAGGGGCTACCTGTGACTAATCTTGCTACTAGTCGGTATGGTTCTTGGCCAGGCTGTTAGTTCAGCACTTTGAAGAAGCAGTGTTACACTTCCGTTGTGTAATCGATGGGAGCATCTCATTTTTGTATAATTTGATGTTTTTCCAGGATATGGCTTTACTTGTTCTATCTCATTACAAGTGGACTTTCTGTCAGTTGATTCCAGCAGAAATGTTGGTTCTAGTGGCCCAGTGGGTCTCCTCACCATTTGAAATGTCAATTTGAAATCGGGCCTTTTAAGTTGCTAAGAAACCTTCTGCATGGGTAAAGAAAATCTTAAGTCACTTATTCTGGCCGTTCTCAAATGTCTCTTCCCATATTGTGCAATGTGAGAAACAGAAGTTAGCAGACTCAAATTACCAGTCATGCTGCACTGCACTCCATGTGTTTTACCTGGAGAAAACCCAGATGTGAGCTTATTTTCACAATGTATGTATTTGTGAGCAAATGTGTTCTTTTTTTGCTAAAATAGAAATGTGATGTGGGGAGAATTGTTTTCTTTTGGATTAAGAACAATCTCTTGTATGGTACTGGTTTGCTCTTGAGTGGTAAAAATGTTTTGCCCATCACCAAGGACTGAGCTGATAGGTTAAAAACAATCACTTACAACAAATGTCCAACATTACAACTGTAATTAATTATTTGTAGCAGCTTTAACCTTTTTTAACGAGCATAACTATGCCACTATTTTATAAAAAGTAGTGAAACATGCACTGTTACGGAGCAGTATGTGTTTGCAGATCAAATTAAGTTATAGAGAGAGACAGTCAAATTGATGTTTTCAAATTAGATTGAGAAACCTCTGAAGTTTTGTTCTTTTCAACTTTCTCGTTTGTGCTGAAGCCAGGGTCTCTTGTAGGGGTATATTCCACAGTTGTCAGCAGCCCTCTGGTGTCTCACCCAAGTGGCTACGCTTTTATATGAGCATAGACAGTGATCACTAGCAAATTATCCATATATGGAGACCATCAAAAGCAAACATAGTCCTGTTTCCACTTAACGTGTACTTACTAATTAAAGCCTGACAGAGATCAATAAATTCAACACAGATGCGATTGAATGTTGGATTTTCCAGTTTATGTAGTTCAGTACCACATTAGGCAGTGCATTATCTTGCTAAGCCATTGAGGGAGCCCTGTAAAATGTTTTAAAGCATTGATTTTCTTGAGTATAAATGTACAACTTAAAAAAAAAAAATCCTATTTATCTTATTTAAATTTTTCTCTCATGGTATGCCAAGCAGTCTGTTTCTAGTAAACTACCAATGTCATTAACTTCTTGGAACTCATACTGCATTTACTTTATAGTGTAGTATGTACCTTCCATGGCTATTAGGAAAGGTAAGTTGGCTAGAAATCAAGATCTGTGAATCACGACGTAAAAATTACATGATTGATTGTTTTTCTGTTCTGGTTGTTGTAAAATCTGTCCTCAAATATAAATTGGGTAGAATCTACAGATGTGGGACTCTAAATTGGATTTTCAAGATAACATCAACTTGTATTTATATAGCGCCTTTAACATAGTAAAGCGTCCCAAGGCGCTTCACAAGAAAAGCACCTTAAAATGTGCTATAACGAGCTTAACTTTGCTTGGCTTTTGGGAGAGAAAGGCAAGAGGGTGGATCCCCTACGATCTAATTCAGGATCCGAACAGGCGTCTGGCATTCCAAATGGTCTGGAGCAGGGGGAAGGAAGAGGCAGGTTGGCTCTAGGGTCTATTTAAGTAAAGCTGACTCCAAGATGATACGCCTGACAAAACCCTGTAACCAAGTCAACTCTCTCTGGTAGATTTGATAATCCACTACCTGAACCAGACAAGTCCTCAGTACTCCAGAGCACTGTTGATTGACCAGTTTGCTTGGCACATTCATGGAATTCAGAGGTCTACATGTGTCACTGAGGCCTGGGTTTCTTCCCACTTTGCTCCAGATAATCGTGCAAGTACATGTTCCAGTGGTTAGGGTAGTCATAACTATATAACCAGCAGGAAGCTCAGTACTATAAGCTGTGTGGTTTTAGCTGTTTAAACTCCAGCAGCACCCCTCTGAACATTTGGATGTTGTAGGCCTTAGCTCTGTCAACCTGAGCCTAAGCTCCCTGAACTTGGGTGAGTGGTACATGTCTCTACAGGGGAGTGTGTGTACTCCATATTGTAAAACCCAAAACCTGACAGTGGGTGTAGCTTTCTCAGTGGCTTAATTTGGAGATTGTTAAACATGGCGATGAATTTCTCTGTGCCAGATATCCAGATGACAAAGAAAAAATCCGAATGCGGTCTTTGTTTTAAAAACAAGGGACTCAAGATCTAGTTTGTTCTGGGAGTGGATTCTACAACACCAACAAAAACTGAATTTATATAGCACCTTTAACATAGAAAAATGTCCCATGGTGCTTCATTGGAATGTAACACAAACAAAAATAAACATCCAAGCCAAAGGAAACATAGAAACACAGAAATTCGGGCCTTCGAACCTGCACCACCATTCAATAAGATCATGGCTGATCATTCACCTCAGTACCCCTTTCCTGCTTTCTCTCCATACCCTTTGATCCCTTTAGCCGTAAGGGCCTCTTGAATATATCTAACGAACTGGCATCAACAACTCTCTGCGGTAGAGAATTCCACAGGTTAACAACTTTGAGTGAAGAAGTTTCTCCTCATCTCAGTCCTAAATGGCTTACCCCTTATCCTTAGACTGTGACCCCTGGTTCTGGACTCCCCCTCCCCCCCCCCCCCCAACATCGGGAACATTCTTCCTGCATCTAACCTGTCCAATCCCGTCAGAATTTTCTATGAGATCCCCTCTCTTTCTTCTAAACTCCAGTGAATACAGGCCCAGTAGATCCAGTCTCTCCTCATATGTCAGTCCTGCCATCCTGGGAATCAGTCTGGTGAACCTTTGCTGCACTCCCTCAATAGCAAGAATGTCCTTCCTCTGATTAGGAGACCAAAACTGAACACAATATTCCAGGTGAGGCCTCACCAAGGCCTTGTACAACTGCAGTAAGACCTCCTTGCTCCTACACTCAAATCCCCTAGCTATGAAGACCACATGCCATTTGCTGCCTTCACTGCCTGCTGCACCTGAATGCCAACCTTCAATGACTGATGTACCATGACACCCAGGTCTCGTTGCACCTCCCCTTTTCCTAATCTGTCGCCATTCAGATAATCTGCATTCATGTTTTTGCCACCAAAGTGGATAACCTCACATTTATCCACATAATACTGTATCTGCCATGCATTTGCCCACTCATCTAACCTGTGCAAGTCACCCTGCAGCCTCTTAGCATCCTTCTCACAGCTCACACCGCCACCCAGCTTAGTGTCATCTGCAAACTTGGAGATATTACTCTCAATTCCTTCTTCTAAATCATTGATGTATATTGTAAATAGCTGGGGTCCCAGCATTGAGCCCTGCGGCACCCCACTTTTCACTGCCTGCCATTCTGAAAAGGACTCGTTTATCCCAACTCTCTGCTTCCTGTCTGCCAACCAGTTCTCTATCACGTCAATACATTGCCCCCAATACCATGTGCTTTAATTTTGCTCTTGTGTGGACCTTGTCAAAAGCCTTTTGAAAGTCCAAATACACCACATCCACTGGTTCTCCCGTATCCACTCTACTAGTTACATCCTCAAAAAATTCCAGAAGATTTGTCAAGCATGATTTCCCTTTGCTAAATCCACGCTGACTTGGACCGATCCTGTCACTGCTTTCCAAATGCGCTGCTATTTCACTTTTAATAATTGATTCCAACATTTTCTTCACTAGTGATGTCAGGCTAACCGGTCTATAATTCCCTGTTTTCTCTCCCTTTTTTAAAAAGTGGTGTTACATTAGCTACCCTCCAGTTCATAGGAACTGATCCAGAATCGATAGACTGTTGAAAAATGATCACCAATGCATCCACTATTTCTATGGCCACTTCCTTAAGTACTCTGGGATGCAGACTATCAGGCCCTGGGGATTGGTCGGCCTTCAATCCCATCAATTTCCCTAACACAATTTTCCTCCTAATAAGGATATCCTTCAGTTCCTCCTTCTCACTAGACCCACAGTCCCCTAGTACTTTTGGAAGGTTATTTGTGTCTTCCTTCGTGAAGACAGAACCAAAGAATTTGTTCAATTGGTCTGCCATTTCTTTATTCCCCATTATAGATTCACCTAATTCTGACTGCAAGGGACCTACGTTTGTCTTTACTAATCATTTTTTCTTCATGTATCTATAGAAGCTTTTGCAGTCAGTTTATATTAGGAAATATTAGGATGGTGACTAAAACATTTGTTAAATAAACAGATTTTAAGGAGGACCTTAAAGGAGGAGAGAGAGGCGGGGTGGTTCAGGGAGGGAATTTCAGAGCTAGGGTCTATATGCCTGAAGGCACGGCTGGCAATGGTTGGCTGAAGATAGTTGGGGAATCAAAAATAGGCCAGAGTTGGAGAAATGCAAGAGCTCTGAGAGTGTTGGAGGAGGTTACACAGGTGGGGAGGGATGAGACCATGGAGGGATTTGATGATGAGGATTAAAATTATAAAATCAAGGCCTTGGTGGACCGGAAGCTTGTCGTCCTGTTTGACCCTGAGCTGAACTTCCTACTCCAAATCCTCTCTCGTTACGAAGACCGCCTACTTTCACCTCTAACATTGCCCATCTCAGCCCCTGCTCAATTTATCTGCTGCTGAAACCTTAATCTATGCTTTTGTTACTTCCAGACTCGACAATTCCAATGCTTTCCTGCCTGTCTTCCCATCTTCCACCCTACATAAACTTGAGCCCATATCCGAGCCCACACCAAGCGACGCTAGCCCATCACCCCTGTGCTCGCTGACTTACATTGATTCTCGGTCCACCGTCCAATCTTAATTCATAATAGAACTTTCCAAATTTGAGCAAAAACTACACTTCAAATATTGAATCCTCATAGTATATATATCTCAATAATGCTGCAACATCTATCCTTTTGAACTCAATATGCATGAGTGATGCAGTTGCTATATAATGAACTTGGATTGTCAGAATGCTTTGACAAGGTTCGCATCTACGATTAATTGTGAAGATAAGGAGTAACTAAGGGGTAGAATATGACACTATATTTTTAAAAAGTGATACAAACTCAACATAAATGGAAGCTTTTTAAGCTAGAGAGAGGTTATTAGCCCAACAGGCCAGTCTTGGGACTTTGCTATCTTCTATATATACAAATTACTTGGATGCAGGAATCAGAAGTAAATAAGAGGCAGAGCAAATGATGAGAATCAATGTAATGAGATTCAGAAAGTTTTAGATTTTTTAAAAAGTAATTAGAATAGTATGTGACTGGTGTAATCCAATATGCATAAATGTAGATTGTATTGAAGCAAGAAACCAAAGGAAAGGAGTATGTTAAAATTGAATAATCATAAAACATGCTGATCAGGAAAGAGGTCTTGGGGTTATTGGGTAATTCTCAGCTGCAGCAAAAATGTTGTATTTATTGTATTGAGTTCAATGCCATAACATTGTCGTAAAATTATATGGTACAGTTCTTGTCTTTTAATCACAGGAAGAAAATTATTGTCCATGAAGGTCAAATACAAGTAATTGAGGTAATTCTAAGGAGCAGAAATATAGAGGAGTTGTTGAGGAGTGTAGGTTTTTCTTTAGAAAAGAGCACACTTTGAGTTGACATAACTGAAGTTTTCAGTATGGTTGGACTGATGCAGGCAAATTGTTCACTCCAGTAAAAAGGTTCAAATACCAGGGAAACAATTTAAAAATTAGGAATTAAGAAGGAAGTCAAGCTGAAGTTTCCTACAGAAGGATAATAGACTTGTGGAATAAGTTACAAGGCAGGCCATTGAAGTTCACGATATAAATAGATTTAAGAGGAGTTTCCGAAGAGAGGAGAGATATAGTGAAAGGACTGCTTGGAGTTGAAATCAAACAAAAAGAACAGGCATATAGTTTAATATTTAACTCTGCTGCAGTGCTACCTAATTCTGTCTGCACAGTTGGGCGCTTTAAGCTTATTAGCAAAATTATTACTGAATTTAAATAAATGTATCTTGGTACTTAGGCCTGCTAATTAATATTTAAGTGATTAAATGATCATGAGATAAACAATTTATATTTAATATAAAATGGTCAATTTACTGCAATAGGTTTAATTTACAGTCTAACTTTTAAGTTTCAGTTTCTAAAATGGTAGTTGGTCATAGTCACGACAATGATTTGAATTTTAAAACCCCCAACATTTCAGGATCTGACTGTTATGAATGCCTGGAAATGTACAGCAGTGAAATGTCAATAGGAACAGGAGTAGGCCATTGAGCCCCTCAAGTCTGCTGCGCCATTCAATGAGATCATGGCTGATCTGAGACCAACTCCAAATACCCGCCTTTGGCCCATATCCCTTAATGTTATTAGTTAACAAAAAACTAAATTAACAAGTGATTGAGCATCAATTGCCATTGCAGAAAAGAGTTCTGAGCTTCTACCACCCCTTTGTGGGTCGAAGTGTTTCCTAATTTCCCCTGAAAGGTCTGTCTCTAATTTTTAGACTCTGCCCCGTAGTCCTAGAATCCCCAACCAGCGGAAATAGTTTCTCTCCATCTATCCTATCTGTTCCCCTTTAAGGGCCCAATCCTGGCCATGACTTGCATCAATTTTTTGGAGTAAGTTTTTTTGGCGTAAGTTTAAAAAATGCCATTTGCCCCCCAAAATTTGCTCCAGAATAAGTCAGTTAGGTACGATTTTTTTTTTTAGGTCGTTTTTTTTTTTCAAAAGGGGGCGTTCCCAGACACTTACGACAGTTTTGGACATTTATGCCACTTTGGCCAGCAAAAACTTACTCCAAATGCACTTAAGTCAGCGTATATGGCCAGCTCTGAAAAACCTTGTGGGCAGAGAAGAAAAAGCAGCGCACAATAGGTAGACATTAGGGCAGGGATAGGGGAGGGAAGGGAACTGGAGAGGACCTCAACAACCAAGCACCAAACATTAAGGAAAAGCTCAAACCATTAAAATACAATTTAAAAAAAAAGAAGTAAATCCTACCTTGTCTTTAAAGGCAGCGGGCTGGCCTGTGCGTGAGCCCATTCGGCCTGGGATAGGGAAGGGAAGACTTGCACCTGAGGAATCGCAGCACCTGGGTCTGTAAGTCTCATCTCTTCTCCTCCCTCCCCTGCCCCCCCTCCCCCCAAAAACTCTCCTCTCCCACCCGCCCCCCCCGAATCAAAAGTCTCAAGCACAGCCACTAAATAAAAAATAAAAGCCAAGTCCTACCTGCCCAGGGACTCAGTGCCAGCCGGTGTGGGAGTCCACTCGGCCGAGGATCGGGTGCGGCGAGATCGGGTGTCCCTTCGGCCTGGGATAGGGGCTACGAGTATCTGATCCTGCTCACAACCTACAGAACGCACTGGGAGGGCAGGAGCATGCGCGTAGCTCTCACTGAGCATGCGCGCAGGTGCCGGCAGTGCTTTCTGCGCTGGCCTGTTGCTCCGTCCCCCTTCAGCCTCCACGCCACGCCAAACCTCCGGGAACTCGGGTCAATGCGCTGAAAAAAGGAGTTGGGCATTGTTGGGCCTTGAAAACTTTGATCAGATCACCCCTTAACCGTCTAAATTCTTGGGAATACAACCCTAATTTGTGTAATCTCTCCTTGTAAATCAATCCTTGACGTCCGGGTATCATTCTGGTAAACCTACGCTGCACTCCCTCCAAGGCTAGTAGTTCCTTTCTAAGTGTGGTGCCCAGAACTGCTCACATTACTTCAGGTGTGATCTAGCCAGGGTTTCTTTTATAGCTGGAACATAATTTCTAACCCCTTGTATTCTAGTCCTCTAGATATAAAGGCCAGTGTTCCATTAGCCTTTTTAATTACTTTCTGTAACTATTCATGACATTTTAATGATCTAGGTATTTGGACCGCCACTGTTTTTTTAGCTTTTCACCATTTAGAAAGTACCCTGTTCTATCCTTTTGTCGGTCCAAAGTGGATGACCTTGCATTTGCCTACATTGAAATCCATTTGCCACAGTTTTTCCCATTCACTTAATCTGTTGATGCCCCTTTGTAATTTTATGGTTTCATCTACACAGCCTACAATGCCGCCAATCTTTGTGTCCATTGATAAATTTAGATATAGTCCTTTCTATGCCATCATCTAATTCGTTAATAAAAACTGTGAATAGTTGAGGCCCCAATACATCCCTACGGGACACCAATAGCCACATCCTGCCAATTTGAGTACCTACCCATTATCCCAATTGCTTGTCTCCTGCCATTCAGCCAATTTCCGAACCAGGTCAGTAATTATTCCTCAATTCTGTGGGCTTCTACCTCAGTTAACAGTCTCTTATGTGGGACATATTAAATGCCTTCTAGAAGTCTGCTCAGAGCGGTCTTAAAGGGAATGGACTTAAACAGAGTGATTTATTTGGGAATTTAGAAAGAGTGGGAATTTGGAGAAGAGGGCGAAGGAGTTATAGCTTTTTGTCCACACTATTTGTAGTGCTTTGTGTTACAACAGAGGCAAAAATAGAAAGTATGCTGTCGGCTCAAGGGGAATAGCTAATTCGTGAATAGCCAGTGAATATTTTTGTCTTCTAGTTTTAAGTTTATTTCATTGTCAAATAGTTCATAGTTTAGTTCATAGCCAAATAACTAGAGGCATGACAGGCCAACTCATTCTTGTGGAGTGCACATCCTGTAGCATGTTATAAGCCCTGGACGCTTTGCGTAGCCTGGACGACTGTGTGTGCAGGAGGTGTCTCCAGTTGCAGCAACTCGAGCTCCGGGTTTCGACGCTTGAGCGGCGGCTGGAGTCACCTGCGGTGCATCCGCGAGGCTGAGAATTTCGTGGATAGCACATTTCTAGAGGTGGTCACCCCGCATCTAAAGAGTGTGCAGGCGGAGAGGAAGTGGGTGACCACCAGACAGAAGAGGAGGACTAGGCAGGTAGGGCAGGAGTCCCCTGAGTGCATCTCGCTTACCAACCAGTATTCTGTTCTGAGTACTGGTGAGGGCGATGGTGCCTCTGGGGAATGCAGCCAGAGCCAAGTCCACGGCACCATGGGTGGCTCAGCTGCGTGGGGGGTGGGGGGAGGAGGAAGGAGGAAGAACAATGGAAGAGCAATAGTGGTAAGGAATTTGATAGTCGGCGAGCAGACAGGTGTTTCTGCGGCTGCAGAGGTGACTCCAGGATGGCATCTTGCCTCCCTGGGTCAAGAATGTTACCGAGCGGCTGCAAGACATTCTGGGGGGAGAGGCTGAACAGCCAGAGGTTGTGGTCCATATCCATACCAATGACCTAGGTAGAAAGAGGGTTTAGGAAGCTAGGAGAAGAGACTAAAAAGCAGGACCTCAAAAATAGTAATCTCCGGGTTACTGCCGGTGCCACGTGCGAGTGAGTACAGAAATAGGAGGATAGAGAAGATGGCGCAGGCTGGAGGGCTTCAGATACCTGAGGCATTGGGGCCATTTCTGGGGGAGTTGGGACCTGTACAAGCCAGACGGGTTGCACCTCAACAGAGCTGGGACCAGTCTCCTCACTGAAGGGTTTGCTAGTGCTGTTGGGGAGGGTTTAAACTAGCTTGGCAGAGGAATGGGAACCGGAGAATGGATTCAGTGGAGAGAGAAGCAAAGCTGGAATTGGATTGCAACAAAGTAGAAAGTGAATTTGGAAGAAAGAGGAAACAAGGGCTGGAAAATAGACAACAAGGGAGTTTGCATCACTAAATAGTATATACTTCAATGCAAGGAGTATAGGGAATAAGGCAGATGAGCTGAGAGCACAGATTGACACTTGGGAGTACGATATTATAGCCATTACTGAGACATGGCTGAAAGAAGGACAGGTATGGCAGCTTGTTTTCAGACGGGATAGAGAGGGGGTAAAAATGGAGGGGTGTGTCGCAGTATTAATTAAAGAAACAATTACATATCTGTGAGAAGGCTCGGGAGTTCGTGAGTCGGCGAGAGGCAGAGCGGGGAGATCGAGGTGGCCTACAAAAGGCCCAGTATCGAGGAGAGGCTCGTTAGTTCGTGAGTCGGAGAGGCGGAGCGGGGAGATCGAGGTGGCCTACAAAAGGCCCAGCATCGAGGAGAGGCTCGTTAGTTCGTGAGTCGGAGAGGCGGAGCGGGGAGATCGAGGTGGCTTACAAAAGGCCCCAGCATCGAGGAGAGGCTCGGGAGTTCGTGAGTCGGAGAGCCCAGCCGGTGCAGCTGCAGCAGGGAGGCAAAAAAGTAGAAAGAAATCGAAAGGTGACGTCACAGCCAAGGGGGTAAGTGATTGGTAAGTAGTTTTTCTTTTTCTTTATCAGTAAGTAACATTTAGCATTGTTGCCAAATTAAGTTAATCTGAGGGTAAAGTCATGGCAGGACAACTCGGACACATGATATGCTCCTCCTGTAATATGTGGGAAGTCCGGGACGCTTCCGGTGTCCCTGACGACTACGTGTGTGGGAAGTGTATTCCCGTCTAGCTCCTGACTGACCGCATTGCGGCACTGGAGTTGCGGGTGGATTGACTCTGGAGCATCCACGATGCTGAGAATGACGTGAATAGCACGTTTAGTGAGTTGGTCTTACCGCAGGTAAAGGATACACAGCCAGATAGGGGATGGATGACCAACAGGAAGAGCAGTGGAAGGAAGGTAGTGCAGGGGTCCCCTGCGGTCATCCCCCTGCAAAACGATACACCGCTTTGGGTACTGTTGAGGGGGATGAATCATCAAGGGAGGGCAGCAGCAGCCAAGTTCATGGCACTGTGGCACAGGAGGGCAGGAAAAAGAGTGGGAGAGCTATAGTGATAGGGGATTTGATTGTAAGGGGAATAGATAGGCGTTTCTGCGGCCACAACAGAGACTCCAGGATGGTATGTTGCCTCCCTAGTGCAAGGGTCAAGGATGTCTCGGAGCGGGTGCAGGACATTCTGAAAAGGGAGGGTGAACAGCCAGTTGTCGTGGTGCATATAAGTCCCAACGATATAGGTAAAAAACGGGATGAGATCCTACGAGGCGAATTTAGGGAGCTAGGAGCTCAATAAAAAAGTAGGACCTCAAAAGTAGTAATCTCAGGATTGCTACCAGTGCCACATGCTAGTCAGAGTAAGAATCGCAGGATAGCTCAGATGAATACCTGGCTTGAGGAGTGGTGCAAGAGGGAGGGATTCAAATTCCTGGGACATTGGAACCAGTTCTGGGGGAGGTGGGACCAGTACAAACCGGACAGTCTGCACCTGGGCAGGACCAGAACCAATGTCCTAGGGGGAGTGTTTGCTAGTCTTGTTGGGGAGGAGTTAAACTAACATGGCAGGGGGATGGGAACCTATGCCGGGAGACAGAGGGAAATAAAATGGAGGCAGAAGCAAAAGATAGAAAGGAGAATAGTAAAAGTGGAGGGCAGAGAAACCCAAGGCAAAAAACAAAAAGGGCCACATTACAGCAAAGTTCTAAAGGGGCAAAGTGTGTTAAAAAGACCAGCCTGAAAGCTCTGTGCCTCAATACGAGGAGTATTCGGAATAAGGTGGACGAATTAACTGCGCAGATAGCAGTTAACGGATATGATGTAATTGGCATCACGGAGACATGGCTCCAGGGTGACCAAGGCTGGGAACTCAACATCCAGGGGTGTTCAACATTTAGGAAGGATAGACAGAGAGGAAAAGGAGGCGGGGTGGCGCTGCTGGTTAAAGAGGAAATTAATGCAATAGTAAGGGGGGACATTAGCCTGGATGATGTGGAATCTGTGTGGATGGAGCTGCAGAATACCAAAGGGCAGAAAACGCTAGTGGGAGTTGTGTACAGACCACCAAACAGTAGTAGTGAGGTTTGGGACAGCATCAAACAAGAACTAAGGGATGTGTGCAATAAGGGTTACCATGGGCAACTTTAATGTACATATTGATTGGGCTAACCAAACTGGTAGCAACACGATGGAGGAGGATTTCCTGGAATGCGTTAGGGATGGTTTTCTAGACCAATACGTCGAGGAACCAACTGGAGAGCTGGCCATCCGAGACTGGGTGATGTGTAATGAGAAGGGACTAATTAGCAATCTTGTTGTGTGAGGCCCCTTGGGAAGAGTGACTATAATATGGTAGAATTCTTTATTAAGATGGAGAGTGACAAAGTTAATTCGGAAACTAGGGTCCTGAACTTAAGGAAAGGTAACTTCGACGGTATGAGGTGTGAATTGGCTAGAATAGACTGGCAAAGGATACTTAAAGGGTTAACAGTGGATAAGCAATGGCAAACATTTAAAAATTACATGGATGAACTTCAGCAATTGTACATCCCTGTCTGGAGTAAAAATAAAACTGGGAAGGTGGCTCAACCGTGGCTAACAAGGGAAATTAAGGATCGTGTTAAAACCAAGGAAGAGGCATATAAATTGGCTAGAAAAAGCAACAAACCTGAGGACTGGGAGAAATTTAGAATTTAACAGAGGAGGACGAAGGGTTTAATTAAGAGGGAGAAAATAGAGTTTGAGAGGAAGCTTGCAGGGAACATAAAAACTGACTGCAAAAGCTTCTATAAATATGTGAAGAGAAAAAGATTAGTGAAGACAAACGTAGGTCCCTTGCAGTCGGATTCAGGTGAACTTGGGGAACAAAGAAATGGCAGACCAATTGAACAAATACTTCGGTTCTGTCTTCACGAAGGAAGACACAAATAACCTTCCGAACGTACTAGGGGACAGTGGGTCTAGTGACAAGGAGGAACTGAAGGATATCTGTATAAAGCGGGAAATTGTGTTAGGGAAATTGATGTGATTGAAGGCTGATAAATCCCCGGGGCCGGATAGTCTGCATCCCAGAGTACTTAAGGAAGTGGCCCTAGAAATAGTGAATGCATTGGTGATCATTTTCCAAGAGTCTATCGACTTTGGATCAGTTCCTATGGACTGGAGGGTAGCTAATGTAACAACACTTTTTAAAAAAGGAGGGAAGAGAGAAAACGGATAATTATAGACCGGTTAGCCTGACATCAGTAGTGGGGAAAATGTTGGAATCAATCATTAAGGATGAAATAGCAGTGCATTTGGAAAGCAGTGACAGGATCGGTCCAAGTCAGCATGGATTTATGAAAGGGAAATCATGCTTGACGAATCTTCTGGAATTGTTTGAGGATGTAACTCGCAGAGTGGACAAGGGAGAACCAGTGGATGTGGTGTATTTGGACTTTCAAAAGGCTTTTGACAAGGTCCCGCACAAGAGATTAGTGTGCAAAATCAAAGCACATGGTATTGGGGCTAATGTACTGATGTGGATAGAGAACTGTTGGCAGACAGGAAGCAGAGAGTCAGGATAAACGGGTCCTTTTCAGAATGGCAGGCAGTGACTAGTCGGGTGCCGCAGGGCTCAGTGCTGGGACCCCAGCTCTTTACAATATACATTAACAATTTAGATGAAGGAATTGAGTGTAATATCTCCACGTTTGCAGATGACACTAAACTGGGTGGCAGTGTGAGCTGTGAGGAGGACGCTAAGAGGTTGCAGGGTGACTTGGACAGGTTAGGTGAGTGGACAAATGCATGGCAGATGCAGTATTATGTGGATAAATGTGAGGTTATCCAACTTGGGGGCAAAAACACGAAGGCAGAATATTATCTGAATGGCAGCAGATTAGGAAAAGGGAGGTGCAATGAAACCTGGGTGTCATGGTTCATCAGTCATTGAAAGTTGGCATACAGGTACATCAGGCGGTGAAGAAGGCAAATGGTATGTTGGTCTTCATAGCTAGGGGATTTTGAGTATAGGATCAGGGGAGGTCTTACTGCAGTTGTACAGGGCCTTGGTGAGGCCTCACCTGGAATATTGTGTTCAGTTTTGGTCTCCTAATCTGAGGAAGGACGTTCTTGCTATTGAGGGAGTGCAGCCAAGGTTCACCAGACTGATTCCAGGGATGGCTGGACTGTCATTTGAGGAGAGACTGGATCAACTGGGCCTTTATTCACTGGAGTTTAGAAGGATGAGAGGGGATCTCATAGAAACGTATAAGATTCTGACGGGACTGGACAGGTTATATGCGGGAAGAATGTTCCAGATGTTGGGGAAGTCCAGAACCAGGGGAGATAGTCTTAGGATAAGGGGTCGGCCATTTAGGACTGAGATGAGGAGAAACTTCTTCACTGAGAGTTGTTAACCTGTTGAATTCCCTGCCGCAGAGAGTTGTTGATGCCAGTTCGTTGGATATATTCAAGAGGGAGTTAGATATGGCCCTTACGGCTAAGGGGATCAAGGGGTAGGGAGAGAAAGCAGGAAAGGGGTACTGGAGGAATGATCAGCCATGATCTTATTGAATGGTGATGCAGGCTGGAAGGGCCGAATGGCCTACTCCACCTATTTTTCTATGTTTCTAAGTGATATGTTAGAGAGGTCATCCAGTGAGGCCATATGGGTTGAATTGAAGAACAAAAAAGGGGTGATCGCACTACTGGGAGCGTACTGTAGACCCCCAAACAGTCAAGGAGGAGATAGAAGGAAAAATATGTGGACAAATTGGTGCAAAGTGCAAAAACTATGGCGCTGTAATAGTGAGGGATTTTAACTACTCTAATATTAACTGGGGGAAAAAGCAGTGTGAGTGGTACAGAGGATGCGGAATTCCTAAAATGCATTCAGGAGAACATATTTAGCCAGTATGTTACAAACCCAACAAGGGAGGGGGTGTTTTTGATCTTGGTTTTGGGGAATGAAGAGGGGCAGGTGGAAGGGCCAGAGCATTTTTGGTGCTAGTGATCATAATTCAATAAGATTTAGGGTAGTTATGGAAAAGGACAAAGGTGGACCAGGAAAAAAAGTTCTCAATTGGGGTAAAACCAATTTTGCTGCAATGGGATTTGGCCAAAGTAGACTGGAAACAGCTACTTGATGGTAAATCAATGTCCGAGCAGGGGGAGGCATTTAAGGAGGCGATCCTGCAGGTACGGAGCAAATATGTTCCAAAAGGGTGGGTCTAACAAATCTAGAGCCCCCTGGATGTCAAGGGACATACATAAGATAAGGGTAAGATGATGAAAAAAAGGGAAGCTTATGACAGATTCCAAGAACTCAATACTGCAGAGACTCTTGAGTAAGAAGTACAGGGGTGCAATTAAAAAGGACCCAACTATTTGTTTCAACTGAATGCCCGCCGTTTCTCTGATTGGCTCTCCATTATCACATGACCTATTACTGATTGATCCCCCTTGGTGGATAAGCCACACCTGAAGTTTCTCTGGAATGTGTAAATGGTACCACCCAGCCTCAGATCTGACTGACTTTGCAAATTTTAATATGATCCTTTCCGACTTCAGAGGATACATGTTGAACAACTCAACAAAAGCCACCAAGTTCAAGCCTAAGTCCCTAGTGCAAGTGCTTCCTCCCCCAGCTGAAGTTCACACCCCAGCGCAAGCGCTGCCTCCCCAAGCTGAAGTCCCCTTCCCCAGCGCAAGTGCATGACCTTGCTGCCACCCCCGCCCCCGGCAATAGATGGGACATTGTGTGCGGATTGCTAACAGGTTTATTGGGTATCAAGTGAATAGTGACAGTTTTGTGACTTCTGGATTTCATCCACTCCAGTGATGTCCCTTGTAACACAGGCACAGAGCTTTTCGAGAAATCAGATGTGGGTGCGAAGGAGGTTGGAAGAACATGAAGAACATGATCCGCCTTCCCTGAGTTCCCTCGCTCTTCTCCGATCCCCCTCACCTGTGTCTCTATCTACCACCCCCCCCCCCCCCCACCCCGTATCTCTCGCTTACTCCCCTCAGGCGCGCTCTTTTTGACGAAGGGTCTTCAACCTGAAACGTTAACTCTGTTTCTCTCTCCACAGATGCTGCCTGACCAGCTGAGATTTCCAGCATTTTCTGCCTTTATTGCAGATTCCAGCATCTGCAGTATTTTGCTTTTGGCTCTCTTTTCCCCCCCCCCCCCCCCTCCCATGCTCTCCCTCTCTTCCCTGCACCGCGCCCCCCCACCCCCAATCCTGGCCAGACTCTCATCTCTCGTTGCCCCCCCCCGCCCCCGCCATGCTCTATCTGTTCCCCCACCCCTCTCAATGCTCTCTCTCATTCCCCTTGCTCCCCATGCTCTCTCTCTTTCCCCCCCCCCCCCCCCCCAAGCTCTCTTCCTCGCTTCCCTCCCCCGGCGCTCTCGCTCGCCCCCCTCCCGCCATGCTCTCCCTGTCTTCCCTGCCCCCCCACCACATGCTCTCTCTCTCTTCCCCTCCCTCCATGCCCACAAGCGGTCTCGCTTTTATTTCCCCTCTTTCCCCCCCCCCCCCCCCAATTCTCTCTTACCCCAACCCTGCCAAAATGTGTCTCTTTTTCTTCCACCCCGCCCTCCACCCAGCATGCTCTCTTTCCCCCCGCCACCCCCAAGCGTGCGCACTCTCTTTCACATCGCCTCCCCCCATGCTCTCCCTCTCAACGCCGCCCCCCCCACCCCGGCGTCACTCACTCCTCCTCCTCCGCCCCCCCTCCCCTTCCCACCACCAGCACTCTCTCTTCCCTCTCTTCTCCCCCCCCCCCCCCCGCCATGCGCTCCCTCTCTCCCCTCCCGCACCCCCCCATGCGCTCCCTCTCCCCCCCTCCCCCATGCGCTCCCTCTTCTCCCCCTCCCCCATGCGCTCCCTCTTCTCCCCCTCCCCCCCTCCATGCGCTCCCTCTCCCCCCCCCCCCATGCGCTCCCTCTTCCCCCCCCCCCCCCCCCCCGCTCTCCCTCTGCCCCCATCCCCATAAGCTCTCTTTTCCACACCCCCCAGGTTCTCCCTCTGCCTGCATCCCCACCAGCTCTCGCACTCTCTCCTTTTCTCCACCCCATTCCCCCCCCCCCCCCACAAGGCTCTTTTTTCCCATCTTCCCCCTCCACCAACTCTCTTACCCCCACCTCCCCACAGTCTCTCTTCTCTTCCCCATCTTCCAAGCTCTCTCTCTTTCTCAACCACTCACTCCACGCTCTCACTTTCTTCCCCCTCTTTTCCCCCCATCCTCCAAGCGCTCTCCCACTTTCTCTCTCTCCCCTAATCCCCAGCCCCCCCCCCCAAGATTCTCTCTTCTCCCCACTCCCCCCTCCATGCTGTTTCTGTCTCCCCCGCCGCAGCTGTCTTTACCCACACCCCCAGAGGCTCTCCCTTTTCACCCCCCGCCCCCCATAATCTTTCTCTCTCTCTCTCTCTCTCTCTCTCTCTCTCTCTCTCTCTTCTCTCTCTCTCTCTCTCTCTCTCTCCCCCACCTGCCATGGCTCTTGCATCCGTCTCCCTTCCACCCCCAGGCTCTTTTTTTTTTCTTGCCCCCTCCACCCTAGGCTCTTTCTCCTGTCACTCTCCTCTCTTCACCCCCCACGGCGCTCTCCCTCTCCACCCCTCCCCACCTCCCAAACTCCCTCCCTTACCCCACCCCCCCAACTCTCTCTCTTACCAACCCCCCCCACAAGCTCTCTTTTCTCCTCTCCCCCTCCCCATATCCAAGAAGGCTCTTTCTCCCTTCTCTCCCCGTCATGCTCTCTCACGCTACCCTCCACACCCCCGCCCCCCCCACCACCGCTGGCTCTATTCCCTCCCCCAAACTTCCTCTCTCTCCCCCACCCCCAGGTCTGTCTCTTCTCTCGCTGCCCCCCCCCCCCCCAGCCCTGCCCATGTGCTCTCTCTTTCTCTCTCTTTCTCTCTCTCTTTCTTCTCTCTCTTTCTCTCTCTCTTTCTCTCTCTCTTTCTCTCTCTCTTTCTCTCTCTTTCTCTCTCTTTCTCTCCTTTCTCTCTCTTTCTCTCTCTTTCTCTCTCTTTCTCTCTCTTTCTCTCTCTTTCTCTCTCTTTCTCTCTCTTTCTCGCTCTCGCTCCCTTCTCCACAGCCCCCACCCCGCCAGGCTCTCTTCTCTCCATCCCAGGCTCTTTCTGCCGTATTTCTCTCCTCTGTCCCCCCCAGACTCTCTCACTCTTCCCCGCCTCACCTTCTCCCAAGCTCCCCCTCTGACTCCACCCTCCCACAGGCGCACTCTCTCTCTTTCCCCCCCCCCCCCGCACCCCCAACTCTCTCTTACCCCCACCCTAGCAAAGTGTCTTTTTCTTCCCCCCGCTCCCCTCCCCCCCACAGTCTCTCTCTGCTCCCCCACCCCCTCCCAATGCTCTCTCATTCCAGTCACTCCCCATGTTCTCCCTCCTGCCCCCCCCCATGCTCTCTCTCTCACCCCCCTCCCCTCCAGCTCTCTTCTTCCCTTCCCCATGCTCTCTCTCCTCTCTCTCTCTCTCTCTCTCTCTCTCTCTCTCTCTCTCTCTCTCTACCCAACCCCCCCACCCACCCAGAGTCCAAGAAGACACTTTCTCCCTCTTCCCCCCCCCCCCCAGTGCTCTCCCTCTCTTTCCCACCCCCCCATGCCCTCTCTTTTCTCCCCCCCCCCCCCCCACCCCTACAGCCTCTTCTCCTCACCCTCCCATTTCGCTTTTTCATTTCCCCTCCTATGCTCGCTATCTCTTTCTCATCTCCCCTCCCCCGATGCTCTCCCTCTGCCCCCATCCCCACAAGCTCTCTGTCTCGCTTCTCCCCACCCCCCACAAGCACTGTTTTCTCCCTCCTCCACTCCCCCATGCTCTCTCTTTCGCCCCCCCCCACCGCATGTTCTCCCTTCTCTCTTTTCCCCCTGCCCCCCCTCCCCAATGCTCTACCTATGTTTACCCCCCAGGCTCTATTCACCCGTTTTCCCCCCCCCCCCCCCTCCTCGGCTCTGTTCCCCTCCCTCAAACTTCCTCTCTTCCCTCCCACCTTCCACAGTATCTCTCCTCTTCCCCCCCCCCCCCCTACCAATTCTCTCTCTTTCTCATCCCCCCGCCCCACAAGGCTCTTTCTCCCTTTTCCCCTGATGCTCTCTCTCTTGCCCTCCCCCCAAGCTCCCCCTCCTTTTTCCCTCTCCAGTCCCCAAGCTCTGTCTCTTAACCTCCACACCCCTCCCCCCCCCACCCCCCAAAACACTCTCTTACCCACCACCCCCACAGGATATATCTCTTTTCCAACCCCCCCGTCCCTTCCCGGCTGTCTCCTCCTCCACCCCACCCCCAAAAGCTCTCTCTACCACCCCCCCCCCCCCACTCTGTCTTTTCTTCCCCACTCTCCCTACTCCCCCACCCTCCCCATCCTCTTTCCCCCCCCCCCCCCAGCCACGCTCTCTCTTCTCTTCTCCCTCTCTCTCTCCTCCCCTCTCCCAGGCTCTCTGTTTCTCTCTCTTTCCCCCCCCCCCCCCCCCCAGGCTGTCGCTCTGCCCCCAAGCTAGCTCACTCCTTTCTCCCCCCCATGCTATCTCTCTCAACCCCCCCCCACCCCCGGGTTCCCCCTCTCCTTCTCTCTTTCCCCCCCCCCCCCCCCACATCCCCAAATCTCTCTTAACCCACCCCCCGACAGGCTCTCTTTCCCCCCCCCCCCCCACCCATGCTCTCTCTTCCTCCCCGGCCCTAGGCTGTCCCTCTGCCCCCATCCCACTAAGCTCTCTATTTTCTCTTACCCCCAACCCCCCCAAGGCTCTTCCTACCTTCTCTCCTCTCTCTCTTTCTCCCCCCCCCCCCCAATGCTGTCTCTCTCATCTCCCCCCTCCCAGACCCTCCCTCTGCCCCCATCCCCACCCCACCCCCACACAATGCTCTTTCTCTCTCTCTCTCTCTCTCTCTCTCTCTCTCCCCCACCTCCCCCCCGCCCCCCCATTGCTATCTCTCTCATCCCCTCCTCCCCTCCCCCTCCCCTCCCTCACCCCCCCCACCCCGGCTCTCCCTCTTCCCACATCCTCTCTCTTACCACCCACCCCCACCCCACAGGCTCTCTCTTCTCCCCCCCCCCCCCCCCCCCCCCCAACCTCCCCAGGCTCTCTTCCTCCACTTTCGCCCCCCCCAAAAGCGCTCTCTTACCCCCGCCTCCCACAAACTCCCCGGCACCCCCCCTCACAAGACTCTTTCTCCCTTCTCTTCCCCGCCTCCCCCCCCCCCCCCCCCCCATGCTCTCTCTCACCCCATTCCCACATAGGCGCTCTCTTTCTCTTTTCCCCCCCCCCACCCAGGCGCTCTCTTTGCCCCCCCCCCCCATCCCCTAGGCACTGTCTCTCTTTCTTCCCCCACAACTGTCAACCCACCCCCCCCCACAGGCTCACTCTCGTTCTTCTCCCTCACCTCCTCCCAGGCCCCCTCTTTCCCCTGCCCCCTCTCCTTCAGGCTCTCTCTTACCCCACCCCCAGGTTCTCCGTCTGGCCCCATCCCCACAAGTTCGCTCTCTTTTCTACTCCTGCTCTTTCTCCCCCCCCACCCCCACACAAGACTCTATCTCCCCCCTCCCCCCCTCATGCTCTCTCTCTCTCTCACCCCCACCATCTCTGATTTAGTATTTGTTTCCTTGGGATTTCTGGCATCTCTTCCTCTACTGTAAATACTGAAGCAAAGTAATTAGTCACCATGTCCGCAATTTCCTTATTATCATTGACAATTACCGCTTTCATTTTGTAAGGGGCCAACATTTCTCCTGACTATCCTTTTTTTCCTGCTGTAATTGTAAAATTTCTGTGTTGATTTTGATAAAGTTTCTTTAGCTCTTAGTTTTGTCACCCTTTTCTGTTCTTTATATCTTTCCCATTCGCCAGGATCTGTGCTATTTTTTTGCATTTTTGTATGCTTTTTCTTTTAGTTTTATGCTGCCCCTTGCCTCTTTCACCATCCATGGCTTGTTTTGGCAAGTAGAGCTCTTGCCCCTCTGGGAATAGACTGGTTCTATCACCGTAAATTATTTTTTGACCATCTCCCACTGATCTTCTGTCTTTTTACCTATTAACAGATTTGCCCAGTTTACTGTGGACAGTCTCTGTCTCATCCCATTCAAGTCAGACTTACGCAAATCTGGAATCTTAGTAGCTGTTTCGTGTTTCTCCCTTTCAAATGCTATGTTGAACTTGATCATGCTATAATTGCTATTGGATAAATATTCGTGCACAGTTAGGCTGTTTACTCATTACTCATTATTCATTACTAAATCAAATATGGCATGTCGTCCCCTTGTTGCCTCGGACATGTTGTAGAAAACTATCCCAGACACACTCAAAAAATTAATTATCTTTCTGACAGGTGCTAGTCTGCTTATCCCAATCTATATGAAAGTTGAAATCCCCCAGTAAAACCACTCTGTCTTTGCTACACACTTGTCTAATCTCTGCATTTATACAATCTAGCATTTTCCCTATCTTTCCTGTAGACCTTATAACCTGGTATATTTATTCCCCAGTCGTGACCACCTTGCAGCCATGTCTCAGTAATGGTTACCATGTCATACTGTCCAAATTTGAATTCACGCCTGCAGTTCATTCAATTTATTCCTTATACTCTGTGCGTTTGTATAAAGAACGCTTATTTGGGCCACACACCGTAGCCTGTCCTTCAGCTCTAATGTTTTACTCACTTGTTTCTTATTTCTCTCTCCTGGTTTAATCACTTTACATCTTTTAATTTTCCCTTTACATGTCGTGCCTAAAGCACAATTTCTGACTGTTACTCTACTGTCTTCCCTTTCGTTTGTTTTTGAACTAGTATTTGTACTATAATTTCCACCTGAGCCCTCCCCCACCATTTACTAATTTAAAGTCCTAGTGGCAACCCTATTTATCCTTGGGGCTAGGACCCTGACCCCAGACCGTTTCAGGTGGAGTCCATCCCAATGGTATGGTTCTTTCCTGTCCCAACATTGGTGTCAGTGCCCCGTGAAATGGAACCCATCTTTCCCACACCATTTCTTTAGCCACTTCCCTAATCCGCTTATCCCTACACCAATTTGCACGTGGCTCAGGTAATAATCCAGAGATTATAACCCTTGAGGTCCTGTTTTTTAATTTAGCTCCTAGTTTCTGGTACTCGCCAAACAGGACCTCTTATCTACTCTTTCCTATGTTGATATCAACATGGACCACAACGACTGGATCTTCCCCCTCCCTCTTCAATATCCTTTCAAGCTGGTTTGAGATGTCCCTCACCCTGGCACCAGGTAGGCAACATACCATGTAGGACTCTCGATCTTGCTTACAAAGGATGGTATCTGTCCCCTAATTATAGAATCCCCTATAACCTCTCCTCCTCCCCCTCCCTTCTTAGAATAGCCTCCACTACCAAAGTGACATGGTCCGCATTCTGGCTGTCCTTCCGACAGTCTTTTTATCTTTATTCTCACAGGTAACGAGTACGTTGTACCTGTTGGATAAGATCAGTTTCTGTGGATCCTCATTTCCTTTCTTACCTGGTTTCCCCTTGCTCTGCACACTATCGGTCACACTAACCCCGTTCTGAGCCTCCAATACGAGGTGCGACCGAAATCTGGAGCAAACTGTCCAGATACTCTTTTCCCCCCTCCCTTGTGAAGGAGTGTCTCCAACTTGCACTCCAGCTCAGTGACTCTGAGCTGGAGAGACTCGAGACAGACATCTACTGCAGACATGTCGCGCGGGACAATCTCGCTGTCCACAAACTCCCACATACTGCAGTCCAGAGACACAATCTGTTCTGCCATATTTAATTAGTTAAAATCTTTATTCAACGATGGGTATTGCTTTTCTGTCTATTTTATTCATGTAAGCAATAGCAGTTCCAGCGTTTCAGCACAAAATCGCAGCTTGGTCTGCTGTTACGAGATGGATCTTCATCACAAGATCCCATATTCATTGCGCAATTTCATATACCAACTAACTATAGAGCTGCATTAGCAGCATTAGGAAAGGCTTTTTATTTTTTCTCCCCTCTTTTTGTAGTTTTTCAAGGCCCAACTACTGTACTGTGGCAGAGAGGATGGACAATCTTCTCCCATTTCTTGGCCAATGACTGCTTTTGAGCTGGCCATTCAAAAGTATGTAGGATGATGTAAAATTTTGTTTTAGTTGGCAGTGTATGATATAGGCTACCTGTGTTGTCAGAAGGTGCAGACAGGAAAACTGACAAAACCTAGCCATAGATGTGTGGAACAACATATCTATTATATCTGTTATCCATTAAATAACTATTTGAATCTAAGTAAGATGTTCTTAACTAGTATTTCTCCTCTTTCCAATGTTCTGATCCTTTCCTCAAAGCACCAACTCTTGCTGGAATATGGTTCAATGAGTGCGAAAGCTCTTTGGTACATTACCCAACTGGCTATTCTTGACGTATGAGCCTAGACAATGTTAGTAGTTTCTGGATCATGGAGCGATTACAGTCGATTTCAATTCTTTCATCTTCATGTCCATTTCAGCATGGCTTTCTTAATGACATTGGGTGTGGGAAACCTAGCTGATTTGATAAGACTTGAATGTAGAATATTAAAGCAAGGAAGTTCCAGTTATAAGGTGAGCTGGTCAGACCTTGTTTATAGGTCCCACCTTGGGAAGGATAATGTTGACCTTGGAGAAAGGCTAGCGTGTGATGAAAATAGTTAAACTTGGGTTATACTCTCTATCGACAAAGGTTAAAGGGTGATCTAATTGTGGTTGCTAACATAATGAAGACAGTTGACCAGGTAGATAGGCAACAATTCTTGCCTCCAGTAGGGGTATTTAAAATAAAGGGATGTAATCTTGAAATTCAAACAAAGCTAGTTAAAAGCAAGTCCAGAAAAATAGTTGTTTACGAAAAGTGTTGTGATAATATGGAATGCATTGTCCCAGAAGGCCATAAAGGCAAAATCAACTGGTGCTTAAAAAGGATACAGATACTTGGAAGTAAGGATATTAAGGGAGATGAAGAAATGGAAAGAAGGATTAAAAATATAGAGCTGCCATGACTAACGGTAGCAGAATAGGCCAGTTCTGATTTGATTTCTCTGTCTTTCCTCCCCCTTCAAAGTTGCTGCAGCCAATTGTAGTACACCAGCTAAAGCGCAAGCTGAGATCAGCTAATTCAGTCTGAAAATTGAACCTGGATCCTTCTGGTCTGTATGACATGGTACTATACTGGGAGTGCGTTTGATGGGCCGTTGTGAAAGGTGCTAATTTATTGAAATTTTGCAGAATATTTTGAAGGAGCTTTGATGGATGGCTCTGAGTGCGTTACAAAGTCATACAGATGAGGAAGGTCCGAGATTCTTTATTTCCCCATTCTTTTCCACCAATGTCCTGAACACCACTTCTAAAGATAGTGGTTCCATAGCTATGGATGCCTTCTAGAAATTTTCCCAAATGAACATTCTTTGTGAGTCTAGGGATTGTAGGCAGTGTATGGTCATACATAGAAACATAGAAATTAGGTGCAGGAGCAGGGCATTCGGCCCTTCAAGCCTGCACCGCCATTCAATAAGGTCATGGCTAATCATTCAACCTCAGTACCTCTTTCCTGCTTTCTCCCCATACCCCTTGATCCCTTTGGCCGTAAGGGCCATATCTAACTCCCTTTTGAATATATCTAACGAACTGGCCTCAACAACTTTCTGCGGTAGAGAATTCCACAGGTTAACCACTCTCTGAGTGAAGAAGTTTCTCAGTCCGAAATGGCTTACCTCTTATTCTTCTACTGTGACCCCCTATTATCCTCACCTGATGTATACTTTCAGGTGTTACTCGATAGTGGTGGAGGTGAGATGGTATTTACCATATTTTCCCTTCCTAATTCAGAGGTGTTAAAGCCAATTGTAATACACTAACAGCCACCCTGCCCAAGATTGGCTAATTTAGCATAGATCAGGGATTGAACCTATAACCTTCTTGGCGTGTATAGAGCAATGAAGGTCAATGTTTCAAATGATTGCGAACATCATTTTATTTGGCACTGATGGCCCTACACCCACTTCCATAAGTCAGATAACCAGCTAAACATAGAAACATAGAAAATAGGTGCAGGAGTAGGCCATTCGGCCCTTCGAGCCTGCACTACCATTCAATATGATCATGGCTGATCATGCACTTCAGTACCCCATTCCTGCTTTCTCTCCATACACCTTGATCCCTTTAGCCTTAAGGGCCGCATCTAACTCCCTTTTGAATATATCTAACGAACTGGCCTCAACAGCTTTCTGTGGTAGAGAATTCCACATGCTCACAACTCTCTGAAGAAGTTTGTCCTCATCTCAGTCCTAAATGGCTTATCCTTCGACTGTGACCCCTGGTTCTGGACTTCCCCAACATCAGGAACATTCTTCCTGCATCTAACCTGTCCAATCCTGTCAGAATTTTATATGTTTCTATGAGATCCCCTCTCATTCTTCTAAATTCCATTAAATATAAGCCTAGTCGATCGAGTCTTTCTTCATATGTCAGTCCTGTCATCCCGGGAATCAGTCTGGTGAGCCTTCGCTGCACTCCCTCAATAGCAAAAATGTCCTTCCTCAGATTAGGAGACCAAAACTGTACACAATATTCAAGGACTGGCCTCACCAAGGCCCTGTACAACTGTAGTAAGACCTCCCTGCTCCTACACTCAAATCCTCTCGCTATGAAGGCCAACATGCCATTTGCCGCCTTCACCGCCTGGTGTCCCTGTCTGCCAACTTTCAATGACTGATGCACCATGACACCCAGATCTCGTTGCACCTCCCCTTTTACTAATCTGTCACCATTCAGATAATAATCTGCCTTCCTGTTTTTCCCACCAAAGTGGATAAAGCTTGTGAATAATTAAGTATAAGAAAACTGACATCTGTTGAATCATACTGCAGGGAACAACACCAACCCTTTTACATTGCCTTCTTTGACCTCACAAAGGCTTTTGGCACTGTCAACTGTGAGGGATAATGGAGCGTCTTCCTCAAATTCGACTGCCCTCAAAAGTGTGTCACCATCCTCCGCCTGCTTCACGAAGACATGTAAGCCGTGATCCTGACCAATGGATCCACCACAGACCCGATTTACATTCGGACCGGGGTCAAGCAAGACTGTCATTGCACCAATGCTCTTCTCAATCTTCCTTGCTGCAATGTTCCATTTCACCCTCAGCAAGCTCTCCACTGGAGAGGAGCTAATCTACAGAACAAACGGGAATCTGTTCAACCTCCGACGCCAGATCCAAGGTCGTCCCATCCTCTGTCATTGAATTACAGTACGCAGACAACACTTGCATTTGCGCGCACAGTGAGGCTGAACTCCAAGCATCGTCAACACCTTCACTGAAGCATACAAGAGCATGGGCCTTACACTAAACATCCGTAAGACAAGGGTCTTCTACCAACCTGTCCTCGCCACACAGTACTGCCCCCCGATCATCAAAATCCATGACAAGGCCTTGGACAACATGGACCATTTTCCATACCTCTGGAGGCTACTGTCAGCAAAGGCAGACATCGTTGACTAAGTCCAACACCGCCATCAGTGTGCCAATGCAGCCTTCGGTCGCCTGAGGAAGAGAGTGTTTGGAGACCAGGACCTCAAACCCGGCACCAAACTCATGGTCAAGAGAGCAGTAGTGATACCCACCCTCCTGTATGCTTCAGGGACATGGACTATGTACATCAGGCACCTCAAAGCATTGGAGAAGTACCACCAACACTTCCTCTGCAAATCTATTGGCAGGATAGGTGCATCAACGTCTCTGTTCTCGCTCAGGCCAACATCCCCAGCATCGAAGCATTGACTATGCTCGATCAGCTCCGTTGGACGGGCCACATCGTCCGCATGCCCGATACGAGACTCCCAACATAAGCACTCTATTCTGAGCTCTGACACGGCAAGTGGGCTCCAGGTGGGCAGAGGAAACGTTTCAAGGACACCCTCAAAGCCTCCTTGAAAAAGTGCAACATCCCCACCGACACCTGGGAATCCCTGGCCCAAGACTGCTCAAAGTGGTGGAGAAGCATCCGGGAAGGAGCCGGACATTTCGAGTCTCTTCGCCGGGAACAAACTGAAGCCAAGCGGATGGATTGCACGACAATCTAAGTGCCCCACCCCAACCGTTCCTTCCATCACCATCTGCCCCACCTGTGACAGAGACTGTAGGTCCCGCATTGAACTCATCAGTCACCTGAGAATTCATTTTTAGTGTGGAAGTATGTCACCCTCGACTTTGAGGTTCTGCCTAAGAAGAGACTGCAGGATTAGTCATTGGCTTCAGGAGAGAAGTTTGGATTTTTTTGAACTTAAGCATGCTCTTTCTCTTTCACCATCTCCAAGAACAGGTAACATTCCATTCAGTACGCCAGAGTTGAAAGAACACAGTTCTCTGAAGGTTGTAGGGCTAGAGAAGGTTTGAGATAAGGGCTAGATGTGGCCATGGAGGGATTTCAACGCGAGAATGAGAATTTTAAATTTGAGTAGTTGGTGGACTAGGAGCCAGTGTAGGTCAACAAGCACAGCCATAATTAGCTACTTTGAAGATGCATGAATAAATACAAGGCAAGTGGGTGTTTATAGAATTTCCTCAGATAACATCCTTTTTTATGATTTCTATCTAGTAAAATAATTTAAACCTGATGCTCTTCAGTGACTATATAGCCCTTTTTAAAGCAGTAACCGTAATCTATGCTGGCTTCCCTATCCAAGCCTCGGATCAAAATTGCAGCCAGGCCCCAATGATATAAAAAAGGAGCCTGTTGTCTTTTGATGGGTGTCACACTCACCTGCTCAAAAGAGCATGTTAATTTTGCAACCTGTGGGAGGGCAGAGAGATTGGAGGGGATAAGTTACTGTGGGCATTCTAACTGTCCTCCCTGGTTCCTCTGGGTGAGCAGAGTTAAAATTGAGCCAGTGTGCCAGGGGGATTGGAGGTGAATACCTCTGTTCAAGAGAATATATGTTGGGTAACTATAGCCCAGTTAGTCCAATGTTAGTTGTGAGCAATCTCTTAACATCCATATTTTGAGATCATATCAGTGAGCATTTAGAGAAACCTGGGATAATAAAGCATAGCTAGTGTTCCTAGAACCCCAGGATCCTCCCCTCCCGTTGAACCCAGACCCAGGGAACTGTAAATTCATAGGGTTCTGATATAATTTGGGTATGAGCTGGTACCTGCTGTAACTATTATCTTGCTGGGGTGAGATTAAGTAAATAGACTGGGAGGAGGCTTGTATGGAGCATAAACACCAGTTTGGCTGAATGGCCTGTTTCTGTGCTGTAAATTCTGTGTAGTTCTATTGTAAATGGTACTTGGGCCTGTAGGGCATTTTATGGTATTATTGTTTATGAAATAATTAATACTGCGTGCTAGTGTGATTCTAGAAATTAAAACATGCTGCGGTGCAGAGGGACCTGGGGTCCTTGTGCATGAAACTCTTTTTGGATCCCAAAAAATTAGTTTGCAGGTGCAGCAGGTAATCAGGAAGTTGAATGGAATGTTGGCCTTCATTGCGAGAGGGATGGAGTACAAAAGCAGGGAGGTCCTGCTGCAACTGTATAGGGTATTGGTGAGGCTGCACCTGGAGTACTGCGTGCAGTTTTGGTCACCTTACTTAAGGAAGGATATACTAGCTTTGGAGGGGGTACAGAGACGATTCACTAGGCTGATTCCACAGATAAGGGGGTTACCTTATGATGATAGATTGAGTAGACTGGGTCTTTACTCGTTGGAGTTCAGAAGGATGAGGGGTGATCTTATAGAAACATTTAAAATAATGAAAGGGATAGACAAGATTGAGGCAGAGAGGTTGTTTCTACTGGTCGGGGAGACTAGAACTAGGGGGCACAGCCTCAAAATACGGGGGAGCCAATTTAAAACCGAGTTGAGAAGGAATTTCTTCTCCCAGAGGGTTGTGAATCTGTGGAATTCTCTGCCCAAGGAAGCATTTGAGGCTAGCTCATTGAATGTATTCAAGTCACAGATAGATAGATAGATTTTTAACCAATAAGGGAATTAAGGGTTACGGGGAGCGGGCGGGTAAGTGGAGCTGAGTCCACGGCCAGATCAGTCATGATCTTGTTGAATGGCGGAGCAGGCTTGAGGGGCTGAATGGCTTGCTCCTGTTTCTAATTCTTATGTTAAGTTCTTATGTAGAGTGTTAAATGATAGGAAGCAATTATGTCAACTGCTCTTGCACTTTCAAATGGAAATTACCTAAAGGATTGATTGTTAAATGCCAGGAATGTCCTGTTCGTTTTTAAGTTTGATGAATTAAGGTCCATTCCTTGCATTTAATAATTGATCAAATGCATCGGATATAATATAATTAATAAAATATTAAAAAGTGTACATCCTGTTAGAGATGCCAAACAATCAAGTTGGTGGGTGCTTTATTGCGGAAACCTGAAAGTGAAGTACTGTTTTTTAAAATATTACTAGTGCATAACATAAAAGACTTCCATTCATATAGTGTAGGATTAGGCCTAACGCCAGAAAAACAATAAAAATAATTTTTCAAAAACTATCAACTAAAAAATCAAAAAATCATTCCCAAGAGACTTTAAAATGAAATCACCACATCATATTTTTAAAAATAATTAGTAAAAAAACAATTACAAACCTTTTTCTTGAAGAGCTTCTCCCCTACCGCCTAGCTCCGATGATCCTTGTGGGTGATCTTTAAAAAAAAACTTGCTTACAGGTCATCGCTCAACCAAATATGGCGATCTCAGGACAGTGCACGCCGGCCGGCAGTCCGCTCCCCAGCGGTACCTATAAAGCACCGGCGTAACGGAGGTAAGGACATTTTTGCTCACCTGATTATCGCCAACAATGGCCAATACTGCCCAGAAACCGGGCAGTATTCCATTGGAAATTCCAGCCCATAAAGTCTAATTTATAATTAAACAGGCTTGAAGATATTTAGTGTTTAGTTATAAAAACAGAAAATGCTGGAAATACAGGCAGCATCTGTGGAGAACAAATAAAGTTAACATTTCAGGTCGATGACTTTTGATCAAAACTCTTTTGTGTGTATGTGTGCATGTTTGTATGTATATATACTTTCCATCACCAACTTCAGTGTTTAGTTGTTGTTTGGTGATGGAATTTGGATATTGAAATGGTACTTGTTTGTTTCAGCCTGGAAGTTAAAATGGAAAGATTGGTGTGAAACAGTGACATCTGGTGTGGCTGACCTACTATTTTATCTTTCTTTGCAATATTAAAGATGAGGAAAAATGACTTAATTAATACTGAGTGCATTTGATCTGGAGTGAGAAACATAGAAATATAGAAAATAGGTGCAGGAGCAGGCAATTCGGCCCTTCGAGCCTGCACTGCCATTCAGTATGATCATGGCTGATCATGTAACTTCAGTACCCCAGTCCCGCCTTCTCTCCATACCCCCTGATCCCTTTATCTGTAAAGGCCACATCTAACTCCCTCTTGAATATATCTAACGAACTGGACTCAACAACTTTCTGTGACCGAGAATTCCACAGGTTCACAATTCTCTGGGTGAAAAAGTTTCTCCTCATCTCGGTCCTATATGGCTTACTCCTATCCTTAGACTGTGACCCCCGGCTCTGGACTTCCCCAACATTGGGAACATTCTTCCTGCATCTAACCTGTCCAGTCCCGTCATAATTTTATATGTTACTGTGAGATCCCCCCTCATTCTTCTAAATTCCAGTGAGTATAAGCCTAGCCGATCCAGTCTTTCTTCACATGTCAGTCCTGCCATCTCGGGAATTAGTCTGGTGAACCTTCGCTGCACTCCCTCAATAGCAAAAATGTCCTTCCTCAGATTAGGAGACCAAAACTGCACACAATATTCAAGGTGTGGTCTCACCAAAGCCCTATACAACTGCAGTAAGACCTTCTTGCTCCTATACTCAAATTCTCTTGCTTGAAGGCCAGCATGCCATTTCCTTTCTTTACTGCCTGCTGTACCTGCATGCCTACCTTCAGTGACTGATGTACCATGACACCAAGGTCTCGTTGCACCTCCCCTTTTGCTAATCTGTCATCATTCAGATAATAATCTGCCTTCCTGTTTTTGTCACCAAAGTGGATAACCTCACATTTATCCACATTATACTGCATCAGCCATGCATTTGCCCATTCACCTAACCTGTCCAAGTCACCCTGCAGCCTCTTGGAATCCTCCTCACAGCTCACACTGCCACCCAGCTTAGTGTCATCTGCAAACTTGGAGATATTACATTCAATTCCTTCGTCCAAATCATTAATGTATATAGTAAATAGCTGGGGTCCCAGCACTGAACTTTGCGGTACCCCACTAGTCACTGCCTGCCATTCTGAAAAGGACCTGTTTATTCCCACTCTTTGCTTGTGTCTGACAACTAATTCTCTATCCACGTCAATACATTACCCCCAATAGCATGTGCCTTAAATTTGCACACTAATCTCTTGTGTGGGACCTTGTCAAAAGCCTTTTGAAAGTCCAAATACACCACATCCACACAGGTTCTCCTTTATCCACTCTACTAGTTACATCCTCAAAAAAACTCTAGAAGATTTTTCAAGCATGATTTCCCTTTCATAAATCCATGCTGACTTGGACCGATTTTGTCACTGCTTTCCAAATGCGCTGCTATTACATCTTTAATAATTGATTCTAGCATTTTCCCCACTACTGATGTCAGGCTAACCGGTCTAATTCCCTGTTTTCTCTCTCCCTCCTTGTTTTAAAAAAAGTGGAATTACATTAGCTACCCTCCAATCCATAGGTACTGATCCAGAGTCCATGGAATTTTGGAAAATGACTACCAATGCATCTACTATTTTTAGGGCCACTTCCTTAAGTACTCTGGGATGCAGGCTATCAGGCCTTTGGGATTTATCAGACGTCAGTCCCATCAGTTTTCCCTAACACCATTTCCTGACTAATAAGGATATCCTTCAGTCCCTCCTTCTTGCTAGACCCTTGGTCCCCTATTATTTTCAGGAGGTTATTCGTGTCTTCCTTAGTGAAGACAGAACCAAAGGATTTGTTCAATTTGTCTGCCATTTCCTTGTTCCCCATTATGAATTCACCTGATTCTGACTGCATGGGACCGACAATAGTCTTCACTAATCTTTTTCTCTTCACATATCTATAGAAGCTTTTGCAGTCAATTTTTATGTTCCCTGCAAGCTTACTCTCATACTCAATATTCCCCCTCCTAATTAAACCCTTAGTCCTCCTCTGCTGAATTCTAAATTTCTCCCAGTCCTCAGGTTTGCTGCTTTTTCTGGCCAATTTATATGCTTCTTCCTTGGATTTAACACTATCCCTAATTTCCCTTGTTCGCCACAGTTTAGTCACCTTTCCTGTTTTATTTTTACGCCAGACAGGGATGTACAATAGTTGTAATTCAGCCATGTGATCTTTAAATGTCTGCCATTGCTTATCCACCGTCAACCCTTTAAGTATCATTCGCCAATCTATCCTAGCCAAATCACGCGTCATACCATTGAAGTTTCCTTTCTTTAAGTTCAGGACCCTAGTCTCTGAATTAACTGTGTCGCTCTCCATCTTAATGAAGCAGTCTACCATATTATGGTCACTCTTTCCCAAGGGGCCACGCACGACCAGATTGCGAATTAATCCTCTATCGTTGCACAAGACCCAGTCTAGGATGGCCTGCTCTCTCGTTGGTTCCTCGGCATATTGGTATCGAAAACCATCCCTTATACACTCCAGGAAATCCTCCTCCACAGTATTGCTACCAGTTTGGTTAGCCCAATCAATATGTAGGTTAAAGTCACCCATGATAACTGCTGTGCTCTTATTGCACATGTCCCTAATTTCCTGTTTGATGCCATCCCCAACCTCCTTATTACTGTTTGATGGTCTGTACACAACTCCCACAAATGTTTTCTGCCCTTTGGTGTTTCGCAACTCTACCCACATAGGGGTGAAGTTTCGGCCTGAGTTCCTATTTTTTTTGAGCAACTAGTTTAGAATGGAGTATCTTAGAAATTGCAATTCTCGGCATTTAGTTTGCTCCAGTTCTAGTGAGTTAGCACAGTTTCATTTTAGAACAGATTTTTTTTGGAAAAGGGGGCGTGTCCAGCCACTTACACCTGTTTTGCAATTTTAGGCAGTAAAAGCTTACTCCAAACTAACTTAGAAAGGAGTGA
>NC_091981.1:234227962-234321757 GCF_044704955.1 Pristiophorus japonicus
TCGCAGAATCACAAGGTAAGTTTTCGACGCCCTTTTTCTTCCAGAAAGTCGGCACACCTTATCGAGATGCGCCATTTTTCCAGAGGGCGGAAACTTGGGCCCATAGATTCCACATCATCCAAGCTAATGTTCTTCCTTACTATTGCGTTAACCTCCTCTTTAATCATTAACGCTACCCCACCTCCTTTTCCTTCCTGTCTATCCTTCCTGGATGTTGAGTTCCCAGCCTTGGTTACCTTGGAGCCATGTCCCTGTAATCCGAATTACATCATACACGTCGACAGTTATCTGTGCAGTTAATTCATCCACCTTATTACGAATGTACCTCGCATTGAGATGCAGAGCCTTCAACCTTGTTTTTTTAACACTTTTTTTCCTTTTAGAATTATGTTGCTATGTGGCCCTTTTTGATTTTTGCCCTTGATTTCTCTGAACCCTACACTCTTGCTTTTCTCCTTCCTATCTTTTGCTTCTGCCCCCTTTTTACTTCCCTCTGCCTCCCTGCATAGATTCCCATCCCCCTGCCATATCAGTTTAACCCCTCCCCAACAGCACTAGCAAACACTCCACTTAGTACATAGGTTCCGGTCCTGCCCAGATGCAGACTGTCCGGTTTGTACTGGTCCCACCTCCCCCAGAACCGGTTCCAATGCCCCAGGAATTTGAATCCCTCCTTGCACCATTCCTCAAGCCATGTATTCATCTGACTAGCACGTGGCATTGGTAGCAATCCTGAGATTAGTATCTTTTGAGGTCCTACTTTTTAATTTAACTCCTAGCTCCTTAAATTCAGCTTGTAGGACCTCATCCCATTCCCCCTCCCCCTCCAGAATTCGCTGCAGTCGTTACGAGACATCTTTGACCCTTGCAGCAGGGAGGCAACATACCATCCTGGAGTCTCGTTTGCGGCCGCAGAATCGCCTATCTGTTTCCCTTACAATAGAATCCCCATCACTATTGCTCTCCCACTCTTTTTCCTGCCCTTCTGTGCAGCAGAGCCACCCATGGTGCCATGAACTTGGCCGCTGCTGCCTTCCCCTGATGAGTCATCTCCCCCAACAGTACCCAAATTGGAGGGAGATGACCGCAGGGCACCCCTGCACTACCTTCCTTCCACTGCTCTGCCTGATGGTCACCCTTTTCCTATCTGCCTGAGTAACCTTTATCTGCAGTGTGACCAACTCACTAAATGTGCTGTTCACGACATCCTCACCATCGCGGATGCTGCAGAGTGAGTCCATGTGCAGCTCCAGTGCCGCAATGCGGTATGTCAGGAGCTGCAGCTGGATACAGTTCGTGCACACATAGTAGTCAGGGACACTGATAGCGTCCCTGACTTCCCACATAGCACAGGAGGAGCATGACACAGATCTGGGCTCTCCTGCCATGACTTAACCCTTAGATTAACTTAATTTGACAACAGTGCCAAAGGTTTCCTACCGATAATAAAAGAAGAAAAAGATCAAATACTCACTAATTCACCAGCCAATCATTTACCCGCTTGGCTGTGACATCACACTTCGATTTCTTTTTACTTCTTTGTTTACCTTCTGCCCCTGCCCCTGCACCAGCCGCTTCTCGAACTCCCGCTGGCTGCTCCTGTGGCTGCTCCCCAATGGTCACGCTCTTTTATGGGCTGCTTCTCGAACTCCCGCTGGCTGCTCCTGTGGCCAATCTCCGACGGTCGCGCCCTTTTATGGGCCGCTCCTCGAATTCCCGCTGGCTGCTCCTGTGGTGGTGGAACTGACAAACACATGACCATTTGAAAAGTTCCATGACCAAACAACAATTTAACAGAGTGACATGGCATTGTGCTCACTTAACAATTAGACTTTGTTGCTTTAAATTACAACAGTGACTATACTTCAAAAGTACTTCATTGGCTATGAAGCGCTTTGTGACATCCAGTGGCCATGAAAGGTGGTATATAAATGCAGGTCTTTTTTTCTTTTTTTAAAAAGGTCATGGCTCCACCGTTGCAGAATAATGCATTAATTAGCATGTCGTTTAAACTCTGGTCCTTATAAAACAGCGCATTATTCAACTTGGTGAGCAATGCTACAGGAAAACTGGTATATAACACTGAGCGCATTTTTCGTCTGTCACTGAAGGCTTCACAATGATCATATGCAAATTTGTGTCACTGCCATCTGATTGATCAAATTTCATACTCCTAAAATTGTGCATAAGTGAATAGGCGGGGAACATATTAATGAAGCACAAAGGATGTATGAAGGCTAACAGTCATAATCAGCACCGAGTAAATAGTTATTAATATATCCGCCTTGGCTCAGCGGTAGAACTCATGCCTCTTGAGTTGAAAGGTTATGGGTTCACGTTCCAATCCAGAGACTTCAGCACATAATCTAGGCTGATGGTTGATGAGGTGCTGTCTTTGGGAAGTGACGTTAAACTGAGGCCTGTCTGCCCTCAGGTGGACATACAAATCTCATGCCATTATTTGAAGACGAGCTGGGGAGTTTTCTTGGTATTCAACATTTATCCTTCAATCAACAGAACTTAAATAGATTTTCTGGCCATTTCTTACAGAAGGGAATTAGATAGTTGATTTGAAAAAGAGAAATATTAAAGGGTATGGGAAGCAGTCAAAGATTACTTAAACTTGGTAACTTGTGAAGAAGAATACCAGTGCAAATCTGGTGGCCTGTTTCTGTTCAGTAACATTCTTTAAGTAAAGAAGCTCAAGCTAGTCCCGGAATGTAGCAGTATCACTCTGCTAGCAATCTGTCTTACAGCTCCCAGAAAGCTGCTGAATCCAATAAACATCACCATATTTTGGAACGACAGGCATGCATAGTGCAACAGTTTCTTTTGTTGGCAGCAAAATTTGTCGTTCATGGGATGTACTATATTGTTGTCTGTAAGCCCCACCTTGCCCCAACTATACTTGCAAAAGACCTAAGCAGTAAAAGCCTGGTGGCATTTCTTCAAGTAAGTTTGGAAAAGAGGACACGTTTCAAAAGTTTAACCTTGGTAAAATTAATATTGATTTTTTTTTTTAAAAAGAGGTTGTGTCTGTAGCTGAGAATGTACCAATTACAAACATGTTTTGGTTCTTGAACAGCACCAAAAAAACTAGCTTGTGGCACTTGTTCTCAGCTGAAGGAAATCTGAAATGCAGACGGATTTCTAACTTTGTTTTCAAATTCTAATTCAGCTTAATAAAACATTGACGTCTCAAACTTGTCCTTGGGTGTGTTCTAAATTTCACAATTCTTCATATTGCAGTTCTGGAAGTAAATTGGGAAATTAGAGTAGCATATCATTCTTTATAGTAAACATAGAAACATAGAGAATAGGTGCAGGAGTAGGCCATTCGGCCCTTCAAGCCTGCACCACCATTCAATAAGATCATGGCTGATCATTCACCTCAGTACCCCTTTCCTGCTTTCTCTCCATACCCCTTGATCCCTTTAGCCGTAAGGGCCATATCTAACTCCCTCTTGAATATATCCAACGAACTGGCATCAACAACTCTCTGCAGTAGGGAATTCCACAGGTTAACAACTCTGAGTGAAGAAGTTTCCCCTCATCTCAGTCCTAAATGGCTTACTCCTTATCCTTAGACTGTGTCCCCTGGTTCTGGACTTCCCCAACATCGGGAACATTCTTCCTGATCTAACATCTAACCTGTCCAGTCCCGTCAGAATTTTATATGTTTCTATGAGATCCCCTCTCATCCAGTGAATAAAGGCCCAGTCGATCTAGTCTCTCCTCATATGTCAGTCCAGCCATCCCGGGAATCAGTCTGGTGAACCTTCGCTGCACTTCCTCAATAGCGAGACTGTCCTTCCTCAGATTAGGAGACCAAAACCGAACACAATATTCCAGGTGAGGCTGCAGTAAGACCTCCCTGCTCCTATACTCAAATCCCCTAGCTATGAAGGCCAACATATCATTTGCCGCCTTCATCACCTGCTGTACCTGCATGCCAACTTTCAATGACTGATGAACCATGACACCCAGATCTCGTTGCACCTCCCCTTTTCCTAATCTGCTGCCATTCAGTGAATCTGACTTTGTGTTTTTGCCCCCAAAGTGGATAACCTCACATATATCCACATTATACTGCATCAGCCATGCATTTGCCCACTCACCTAACCTGTCCAAGTCATCCTGCAGCCTCTTAGCGTCCTCCTCACAGCTCACACCGACACCTATTTTAGTGTCATCTGCAAACTTAGAGATATTACACTCAATTCCTTCATCTAAATCATTAATGTATATTGTAAAGAGCTGGGGTCCCAGCACTGAGCCCTGCGGCACCCGACTAGTCACTGCCTGCCATTCTGAAAAGGACCCGTTTATCCTGACTCTCTGCTTCCTGTCTGCCAACCAGTTCTCTATCCACGTCAGTACATTACCCTCAATACCATGTGCTTTAATTTTGCACACTAATTTCTTGTGTGGGACCTTGTCAAAAGGCTTTAGAAAGTCCAAATACACCAGATCCACTGGTTCTCCCTTGTCCACTCTACTAGTTACATCCTCACAAAAATTCCAGAAGGTTTGTCAAGCATGATTTCCCTTTCATAAATCCATGTTGACTTGGACCAATCCTGTCTGCTTTCCAAATGCGCTGTTATTTCATCTTTAATAATTGATTCCAACATTTTCCCCAATACTGATGTCAGGCTAACCGGTCTATAATTACCCGTTTTCTCTCCCTCCTTTTTTAAAAAGTGGTGTTACATTAGCTACCCTCCAGTCCATAGGAACTGATCCAGAGTTGATAGACTGTTGGAAAATAATCACCAATATATCCACTATTTCTATGGCCACTTCCTTAAGTACTCTGGGATGCAGACTATCAGGCCCCGGGGATTTATTGGCCTTCAATCCCATCAATTTCCCTACACAATTTTCCGCCAATAAGGATATCCTTCAGTTCCTCCTCCTCACTAGACCCTCGGTCCCCTAGTACTTCCGGAAGGTTATTTGTGTCTTCCTTCGCGAAGACAGAACCAAAGTATTTGTTCAACTGGTCTGTCATTTCTTTGTTCCCCATTATAAATTCACCTGAATCCGACTGCAAGGGACCTATGTTTGTCTTCACTAATCTTTTTCTCATCACATATCTATAGAAGCTTTTGCAGTCAGTTTTTATGTTCCCAGCAAGCTTCCTCTCGTACTCTATTTTCCCTCTCCTAATTAAAGCCTTTGTCCTCCTCTGCTGAATTCTAAATTTCTCCCAGTCCTCAGGTTTGCTGCTTTTTCTGGCCAATTTATATGCCTCTTCCTTGGATTTAACACTATCTTTAATTTCCCTTGTTAGCCACGGTTAAGCCACCTTCCCGTTTTTATTTTTACTCCAGACAGGGATGTACAATTGTTGAAGTTCATCCATGTGATCTTTAAATGTTTGCCATTGCCTATCCACCGTCAACCCTCTAAGTATCATTTGCCAGTCTATTCTAGCCAATTTTCATGTTTCATACCATCGAAGTTACCTTTTCTTAAGTTCAGGACCCTAGTCTCTGACTTAACTCGGACTAAATCCAAGTAAAATGTAACACTTAATGACTCAAAACAGTCAGTTTTTTTTAAACACCAACAACTTGTATTTATATACCGCCTTTAACGTAGTGAAACGTCCCAAGGTGCTTTGCAGAATTAGAGGAGCGCAGACATCCAGGTAGCGGTGGCTGCTGGCGCTGGCTGGAGGAGATTACAGAGATAAGGCAGGGTGGGATTTGAAAACTAATGAGAATTTCGAGATCGAGGCATGAGCACGGGTGATGGGTGAGCGGGATTTGGTGCGAGTTAGGACACGGGTAGCCGAGTTTTGGATCACCTCTAGTTGTATTGTTGCATAACCTAGTATAACTTACGAGATAGCTCAGTGGCTGTTGTAAAATGTGAGTTTTGTCTATCCCCTTCCACAGAATGCTGATATTGTATTTCATATATGTAAACTGCTGCACAGCCTCTGGACTTAAGCCAGTGCAATGGAGGATACAAGGAACCATTGAGAATATGTTTGGCTTTGTAACAATATACTTTTATTCCTTGCAGACTGCAAGAACTGCGAATACCCATTCTTGACTTGTGAAATTCCATGTTCCTGTTGTGCAATATATTAATTGGAGACCTAGATTGCAGTAGGAATAGGGCAATTGCTATATTCAGATTTCTTAAATTGCTCCACTCCACCTTGGAAGGATGGTGATTCACATTCATAATTAGTGTCTAGTACTCTGCTTTTTGTGATGGGATATAGAAACATAGAAACATAGAAAATAGGTGCAGGAGTAGGCCATTCGGCCCTTCTAGCCTGCACCGCCATTCAATGAGTTCATGGCTGAACATTCAACTTCAGTACCCCATTCCTGCTTTCTCGCCATACCCCTTGATCCCCCTAGCAGTAAGGACCTCATCTAACTCCTTTTTGAATATATTTAGTGAATTGGCCTCAACAACTTTCTGTGGTAGAGAATTCCACAGGTTCACCACTCTCTGGGTGAAGAAGTTCCTCCGCATCTCGGTCCTAAATGGCTTACCCCTTATCCTTAGACTGTGACCTCTGGTTCTGGACTTCCCCAACATTGGGAACATTCTTCCTGCATCTAACCTGTCTAACCCCGTCAGAATTTTATATGTTTCCATGAGGTCCCCTCTCATTCTTCTGAACTCCAGTGAATACAAGCCCAGTTGATCCAGTCTTTCTTGATAGGTCAGTCTCGCCATCCCGGGAATCAGTCTGGTGAACCTTCGCTGCACTCCCTCAATAGCAAGAATGTCCTTCCTCAGGTTAGGAGACCAAAACTGTACACAATACTCCAGGTGTGGCCTCACCAATGCCCTGTACAATTGTAGCAACACCTCCCTGCCCCTGTACTCAAATCCCCTTTCTATGAAGGCCAACATGCCATTTGCTTTCTTAACCGCCTGCTGCACCTGCATGCCAACCTTCAATGACTGATGTACCATGACACCCAGGTCTCTTTGCACCTCCCCTTTTCCTAATCTGTCACCATTCAGATAATAGTCTGTCTCTCTGTTTTTACCACCAAAGTGGATAACCTCACATTTATCCACATTATACTTCATCTGCCATGCATTTGCCCACTCACCTAACCTATCCAAGTCGCTCTGCAGCCTCACAGCATCCTCCTCGCAGCTCACACTGCCACCCAACTTAGTGTCATCCGCAAATTTGGAGATACTACATTTAATCCCCTCGTCTAAATCATTAATGTACAGTGTAAACAGCTGGGGCCCCAGCACAGAACCTTGCGGTACCCCACTAGTCACTGCCTGCCATTCTGAAAAGTACCCATTTACTCCTACTCTTTGCTTCCTGTCTGACAACCAGTTCTCAATCCATGTCAGTACACTACCCCCAATCCCATGTGCTCTAACTTTGCACATCAATCTCTTGTGTGGGACCTTGTCGAACGCCTTCTGAAAGTCCAAATATACCACATCAACTGGTTCTCCCTTATCCACTCTACTGGAAACATCCTCAAAAAATTCCAGAAGATTTGTCAAGCATGATTTCCCTTTCACAAATCCATGCTGACTTGGACCTATCATGTCACCTCTTTCCAAATGCACTGCTATGACATCCTTAATAATTGATTCCATCATTTTACCCACTACCGATGTCAGGCTGACCGGTCTATAATTCCCAGTTTTCTCTCTCCCTCCTTTTTTAAAAAGTGGGGTTACATTGGCTACCCTCCACTCCATAGGAACTGATCCAGAGTCAATGGAATGTTGGAAAATGACTGTCAACGCATCCGCTATTTCCAAGGCCACCTCCTTAAGTACTCTGGGATGCAGTCCATCAGGCCCTGGGGATTTATCGGCCTTCAATCCCATCAATTTCCCCAACACAATTTCCCGGCTAATAAGGATTTCCCTCAGTTCCTCCTCCTTACTAGACCCCCCGACCCCTTTTATAACCGGAAGGTTGTTCGTGTCCTCCTTCGTGAATACCGAACCAAAGTACTTGTTCAATTGGTCCGCCATTTCTTTGTTCCCCGTTATGACTTCCCCTGATTCTGACTGCAGGGGACCTACATTTGTCTTTACTAACCTTTTTCTCTTTACATATCTATAGAAACTTTTGCAATCCGTCTTAATGTTCCCTGCAAGCTTCTTCTCATACTCCATTTTCCCTGCCCTAATCAAACCCTTTGTCCTCCTCTGCTGAGTTCTAAATTTCTCCCAGTCCCCAGGTTCGCTGCTATTTCTGGCCAATTTGTATGCCACTTCCTTGGCTTTAATACTATCCCTGATTTCCCTTGATAGCCACGGTTGAGCCACCTTCCCTTTTTTATTTCTATGCCAGACAGGAATGTACAATTGTTGTAGTTCATCCATGCGGTCTCTAAATGTCTGCCATTGCCCATCCACAGTCAACCCCTTAAGTATCATTCGCCAATCCATCTCAGCCAATTCACGCCTCATACCTTCAAAGTTAGCCTTCTTTAAGTTCTGGACCATGGTCTCTGAATTAACTGTTTCATTCTCCATCCTAATGCAGAATTCCACCATATTATGGTCACTCTTCCCCAAGGGGCCTCGCACAACGAGATTGCTAATTAATCCTCTCTCATTACATAACACCCAGTCTAAGATGGCCTCCCCCCTAGTTGGTTCCTCGACATATTGGTCTAAAAAACCATCCCTTATGCACTCCAGAAAATCCTCCTCCACCGTATTGCTTCCAGTTTGGTTAGCCCAATCTATGTGCATATTAAAGTCACCCATTATAACTGCTGCACCTTTATTGCACGCACCCCTAATTTCCTGTTTGATGCCCTCCCCAACATCACTACTACTGTTTGGAGGTCTGTACACAACTCCCACTAACGTTTTTTGCCCTTTGGTGTTCTGCAGCTCTACCCATATAGATTCCACATCATCCAAGCTAATGTCCTTCCTAACTATTGCCTTAATCTCCTCCTTAACCAGCAATGCTACCCCACCTCCTTTTCCTTTTATTCTATCCTTCCTGAATGTTGAATACCCCTGGATGTTGAGTTCCCAGCCCTGATCATCCTGGAGCCACGTCTCCGTAATCCCAATCACATCATATTTGTTAACATCTATTTGCACAGTTAATTCATCCACCTTATTGCGGATACTCCTTGCATTAAGACACAAAGCCTTTAGGCTTGTTTTTTTAACACCCTCTGTCCTTTTAGAATTTTGCTGTACAATGGCCCTTTTTGTTCTTTGCCTTGGGTTTCTCTGCCCTCCACTTTTCCTCATCTCCTTTCTGTCTTTTGTTTTTGCCTCCTTTTTGTTTCCCTCCATCTCCCTGCATTGGTTCCCATCCCCCTGCCATATTAGTTTAACTCCTCCCCAACAGCACTAGCAAACACTCCCCCGAGGACATTGGTTCCGATTCTGCCCAGGTGCAGACCGTCCGGATTGTACTGGTCCCACCTCCCCCAGAACCGGTTCCAATGCCCCAGGAATTTGAATCCCTCCCTGCTGCACCATTGCTCAAGCCACGTATTCATCTGAGCTATCCTGCGATTCCTACTCTGACTAGCACGTGGCACTGGTAGCAATCCCGAGATTACTACTTTTGAGGTCCTACTTTTTAATTTAGCTCCTAGCTCCTTAAATTCATTTCGTAGGAACTCATCCCTTTTTTTACCTATGTCATTGGTACCAACGTGCACCACGACAACTGGCTGTTCTCCCTCCCTTTTTAGAATGTCCTGCACCCGCTCCGAGACATCCTTGACCCTTGCACCAGGGAGGCAACATACCATTCTGGAGTCTCGGTTGCGGCCGCAGAAACGCCTATCTATTCCCCTTACAATTGAATCCCCTATCACTATCGCTCGCCCACTCTTTTTCCTGCCCTCCTGTGCAACAGAGCCAGCCACGGTGCCATGAACTTGGCTGCTGCTGCCCACTCCTGATGAGTCATCCCCCTCAACAGCACTCAAAGCAGTGTATCTGTTTTGCAGTGGGATGACCACAGGGGACCCCTGCACTACCTTCCTTGCACTACTCTTCCTGCTGGTCTTCCATTCCCTCGCTGGCTGTGGACCCTTCTCCTGCGGTAAGACCAACTCGCTACACGTGATACTCACGTCATTCTCAGCATCGTGGATGCTCCAGAGTGAATCCACCTTCAGCTCCAACTCCGCAACGCGGACCGTCAGTAGCCGGAGGTGGACACACTTCCCGCACATGTAGTCGTCAGGGACACTGGTGTTGTCCCCGTGTTCCCACATGGTACAGGAGGAGCATATCACATGACCGAGCTGTCCTGCCATGACTTAACCCTTAGATACACTTAAATTGCCGACAACAATGTTAAAAGTTACTGACTAATAAAGAAAAAGAAAAACTACTCACCAATCAGCAGCCAATCACTTACCACATTGGCTGTGACGTCACCTTTTGATTTCTTTCTACTTCTTTTTTGACTTCTCTTAGCTGGAGCTGCACCGGTACGTCTCTCTCGACTCCCGCCTCTCTCGACGCTCCCCGGACTGGTTTCTTTGTTTACAGAAACTACATTGACTGTTCACTTTTTGAATAGATAATATTTTGCTCAAAGTAAATAACATAGGAAATGTTAGGAACAAGAAAAAGACCTTTATTCCAATAAACTTGCATCTATTTTGGGTTAAGCTCTACCCACACCTCAGCTATTAATCCTATCCCCTTATCCCCTTTTCTCCAGAAATGCATCCAGTTATTCTGGAGCTTGGTCAATCACCTTCCCTCATAACTTGTTCCATAAGAAAATAAGAAATAGGAGCAGGAGTAGGCCATTTGGCCCCTCGAGCCATTCAATAAGATCATGGCTGATCTGATCTTGGCCTCAACTCCCTGCCTGCTTCCCCCTTGACCCTTGACTCCCTCATCATTCAAAAATCTGTCTATCTCCACCTTAAATATATTCAATGACCCAGCCTCCACAGCTCTCTGGGGTAGAGAATTCCAAAGATTCATGACCCTCTGAGAGAAGAAATTCCTCCTCATTTCTGTTTTAAATGGGCGACCACTTATTCTGAAATTATGCCCCCCAGATTCCCCCACAAGGGGAAACATCCTCTCTGCATCTACCCTGTCAAGCTCCCTCAGAATCTTATATGTTTCAATAAGATCATCTCGCAGTCTTTCAAACTCCCAATGAGTAGAGGCTGAACCTTTCTTCATAAGACAACCACTTCATCTCAGGAATCAACCTTGTGAACCTTCTCTGAACTGCCTCCAATGCAAGTATATCCTTCCTTAAAAAAGGAGACCAAAACTGTATACAGGTGTGGTCTCACCAATGCCCTTTCAATAAAGGCCAACATTCCATTTGCATTCCTAATTACTTGCTGTACCTGCATGCTAACGTTTTGTGTTTCATGTACAAGGACCCCCAGATCATTTCTATCTCAGCATGTTGTAATCTCTCCCCATTTAAATAATGATTAGCCTTTTTTTATTTTTTCTACCAAAGTGGATAACCTCACATTTTCCCACATTATACTCCATCTGCCAAAATTTTGCCGACTCACCGAGGCCATCTATATCTATTGTCTATATTCCACTTGTCTATTATCGTTTGTGTGAAGGTGTTGACTCAGACTAGCAGCACAATGGTGTCTTAGCCCAGTTACTATTCTTCATGGGTGAACTTGAATAGTGGCTATCGTAAGCTGTGTTCTCAGTCGATGTCTGCACAAATGGACTTTCTGGCCTGCATAACCAGATTGGAATCATGATTTGGAATATTGGCTAATTCAAAACTGATTATTTTCCCCATCTCTTCTTCCTAGCCCTGCTTCACTAAGGTCAACTGTGATGCCCACCACTGTCACTCCTGGCCCTAATGCCTCATTAGCTAACTTGCTGCAGACCAAGAACTAAACCTGCAGGTCTCATGGTGATTAGTACCACACCATGATGGATTTTCGGTTTGCACCTCATTTAATGCCCCAGAGCAGCAGTAAAGGGTATTTCTAGATGTAACAGCGGGCGTCCAGCTTTCACCGCCCAGCCGGCAAATTCGGCTCTCGGTCTGCGGTGGTGTCGAAACTTACTGCCCCGCCCTCTAATTTCACTGAGATCATGAAGTCACTCGTTGTGCCACACTCCGTTAGCGCCCTGGATGGAAAACCTGGCCCTAATGCCTCATTAAACGCCCGCCCCGGGAAACACCTGAAAAACCAGATGTTCCCAGGATGCAGCAGGCGGTATTGGCGGCGTATTTAAATGGAGGGTGGAGGATCCTATATTGCAGGTCACATTGACTGCAACAGTTGCGCACATCAACAACAACACATAACGCTGTGTGAAGTTCCGACTTGAAAGCGGTAGTTTAATCTGCCATTGCAGTGTCCTTACAAGATCACTGAGAGAATGTAATGGCAGCATTACTAGTTCGCCAGCGTATCATGCTGCATAGAAACATAGAAAATAGGTGCAGGAGTAGGCCATTCGGCCCTTCGAGCCTGCACCGCCATTCAGTGAGTTCATGGCTGAACATGCAACTTCAGTACCCCATTCCTGCTTTCTCGCCATACCCCTTGATCCCCCTAGTAGTAAGGACTTCATCTAACTCCTTTTTGAATATATTTAGTGAATTGGCCTCAACAACTTTCTGTGGTAGAGAATTCCACAGGTTCACCACTCTCTGGGTGAAGAAGTTTCTCCTCATCTCGGTCCTAAATGGCTTACCCCTTATCCTTAGACTGTGACCCCTGGTTCTGGACTTCCCCAACATTGGGAACATTCTTCCTGCATCTAACCTGTCTAAACCTGTCAGAATTTTAAACGTTTCTATGAGATTCCCTCTCATTCTTCTGACCTCCAGTGAATACAAGCCCAGTTGATCCAGCCTTTCTTGATATGTCTGTCCCACCATCCCGGGAATCAGTTTGGTGAACCTTCGCTGCACTCCCTCAATAGCAAGAATGTCCTTCCTCAAGTTAGGAGACCAAAACTGTACACAATACTCCAGGTGTGGCCCCACCAAGGCCCTGTACAACTGTAGCAACACCTCCCTGCCCCTGTACTCAAATCCCCTCGTTATGAAGGCCAACATGCCATTTGCTTTCTTAACCGCCTGCTGTACCTGCATGCCAACCTTCAATGACTGATGTACCATGACACCCAGGTCTCGTTGCACCTCCCCTTTTCCTAATCTATCACCATTCCGATAATAGTCTGTCTCTCTGTTTTTACTTCACATTTATCCACATTATACTTCATCTGCCATGCATTTGCCCACTCATCTAACCTATCCAAGTCACTGCAGCCTCCTCGCACCTCACGCTGCCACCCGACTTCATGTCATCCGCAAATTTGGAGATACTACATTTAATCCCATCGTCTAAATCATTAATGTACAATGTAAACAGCTGGGGCCCCAGCACAGAACCTTGTGGTACCCCACTAGTCACTGCCTGCCATTCTGAAAAGTCCCCATTTACTCCTACTCTTTGCTTCCTGTCTGCCAATCAGTTCTCAATCCACGTCAGCACACTACCCCCAATCCCATGTGCTTTAACTTTGCACATTAATCTCTTGTGTGGGACTTTGTCGAAAGCCTTCTGAAAGTCCAAATACACCACATCAACTGGTTCTCCCTTGTCCACTCTACTGGAAACATCCTCAAAAAATTCCAGAAGATTTGTCAAGCATGATTTTCCTTTCACAAATCCATGCTGACTTGGACCTATCATGTCACCTCTTTCCAAATGCGCTAATATGACATCCTTAATAATTGATTCCATCATTTTACCCACTACCGATGTCAGGCTGACCGGTCTATAATTCCCTGTTTTCTCTCTCCCTCCTTTTTTTTAAAAAGTGGGGTTACATTGGCTACCCTCCACTCCATAGGAACTGATCCAGAGTCTATGGAATGTTGGAAAATGACTGTCAATGCATCTGCTATTTCCAAGGCCACCTCCTTAAGTACTCTGGGATGCAGTCCAACAGGCCCTGGGGATTTATCGGGGCCTTCAAACCCATCAATTTCCCCAACACAATTTCCCGACTAATAAGGATTTCCCTCAGTTCCTCCTTCTTACTAGACCCTCTGACCCCTTTTATATCCGGAAGGTTGTTTGTGTCCTCCTTAGTGAATACCGAACCAAAGTACTTGTTCAATTGGTCTGCCATTTCTTTGTTCCCCGTTATGACTTCCCCTGATTCTGACTGCAGAGGACCTACGTTTGTCTTTACTAACCTTTTTCTCTTTACATATCTATAGAAACTTTTGCAGTCCGTCTTAATGTTCCCTGCAAGCTTCCTCTCGTACTCTATTTTCCCTGCCCTAATCAAACCCTTTGTCCACCTCTGCTGAGTTCTAAATTTCTCCCAGTCTCCGGGTTCACTGCTATTTCTGGCTAATTTGTATGCCACTTCCTTGGCTTTAATACTATCCCTGATTCCCCTTGATAGCCACGGTTGAGCCACCTTCCCTTTTTTATTTTTACGCCAGACAGGGATGTGCAATTGTTGTAGTTCATCCATGCGGTCTCTAAATGTCTGTCATTGCCCATCCACAGTCAATCTCTTAAGTATCATTCGCCAATCTATCCTAGTCAATTCACGCCTCATACCTTCAAAGTTAGCCGCCTTTAAATTCTGGACCATGGTCTCTGAATTAACTGTTTCATTCTCCATCCTAATGTAGAATTCCACCATATTATGGTCACTCTTTCCCAAAAGGCCTCGCACAAAGAGATTGCTAATTAATCCTCTCATTATACAATACCCAGTCTAAGATGGCCTCCCCCCTAGTTGGTTCCTCGACATATTGGTCTAGAAAACCATCCCTTATGCACTCCAGGAAATCCTCCTCCACCGTATTGCTTCCAGTTTGGTTTGCCCAATCTATATGCATATTAAAGTCACCCATGATAACTGCTGTACCTTTATTGCATGCACCCTAATTTCCTGTTTGATGCCCTCTCCAACATCACTACTGCTGTTTGGAGGTCTGTACATAACTCCCACTAACGTTTTTTGCCCTTTGGTGTTCTGCAGCTCTACCCATATAGATTCCACATCATCCAAGCTAATGTCCTTACTAACTATTGCATTAATCTCCTCTTTAACCAGCAATGCTACCCCACCTCCTTTTCCTTTTATTCTATCCTTCCTGAATGTTGAATACCCATGGATGTTGAGTTTCCAGCCCTGATCATCCTGGAGCCAGCCACGTCTCTGTAACCCCAATCACATCATATCTGTTAACATCTATTTGCACAGTTAATTCATCCACCTTATTACTGATACTCCTTGCATTAAGACACAAAGCATTCAGGCTTGTTTTTTTTAACACCCTTTGTGCTTTTAGAATTATGATGTGGTGTGGCCCTTTTTATTTCTTGCCTTTGTTTACTCGGCCTTCCACTATTGCTTTTTACCTTTCTACCATCTGTTTCTGACTCCATATTACTTCGCCCTATCTCGCTGCATAGATTCCCATCCCCCTGCCATATTAGTTTAAACACTCCCGAACTGCATTAGCAAATGTTACCCCCAGGACATCAGTTACAGTCCTGCCCAAGTGCAGACTGTCCCTTTTGTACAGGTCCCACTTCCCCCAGAACTGGTTCCAATGTCCCAGGAATTTGAATCCCTCCCTCTTGCTCAAGCCACGTATTTATTCTAACTATCCTGCTCCCTCTACTCTGATTAGCACGTGGCACTGGTAGCAATCCAGAGATTACTACCTTTGAGGTCCTACTTTTTAACTCCTAGCTCCCTAAATTCAGCTTGTAGGACCTCTTCCCGCTTCTTACCTATATCGTTGCTATTGCTATTGCTTGGCGGGTCAAGCTAGAAGAAGGACTCTTGGCCATGTCAGCCCATGGATAAGGAGAGGCCAAAGATGTCTGGGGAAGAGGGCTTACTCCCCATGGGTCGACAGGCACCAACGCTCATACCTCCAGCTCTCTGAGGAGTAGTGAGTAAGAAGGCTGTGCTTCCGAAATGAAGCGCTGACAGAGATATGCCATCTCCTACAGGCAGACCGATGCCTGGACCACTCTGGAGGCAGCCTTTAATACTCCCATCAACAGGTTTCCAAATTCATTGTGGTGTACTGCATGTTGCACAGCTTGGCCATCATGAGGGGCCAGGCATTGCCAGTGGGGATTGCAAGCCCCCTCAGGAGGAGGAGGAGGACGATGATCAGGGATTAGTATTAGGCAATCCCTCGTATTGAGGATGACCCGCTTCCACACCAAGAAGAGATGAGTTCACAGGTGTTTCAATGAGGGACCTGATGACGACGAAGAGGTGCCTGGCGAGACCCCCATTGGATAGCCACATCATTCACTGGGGAGGCAGCGTGGAGATGCTACCAGACCAAGAGTTGCACGTCGCCAACTCGTAATGGGTTTCTCTTAAATGGAAGAAACTGAGATTAAGCTAATACGCAATGTGCCCCCATAAAGGCAGGTCTCCGGTGAACGTTGGAATGATACACAAGGCACCAATGGCAAAGGATCAAACAGACATTTGACTGCAACAAAGTAACAAAAACTCCCCCCCCACCAAAAGAAAAGCATACAATAGACAACGTTATGTTGCAAGGCACTGAACAACAATGAAGTGCATTAAATCAAAGAAACTATTTACAAGCGTAATCCACAAAAATCAGGACATCTGCACAACCTTTTCCTTCACATTCTAATTTAACAATGCTATTTTTGGCTGGGGCGCAAAAAGTTCCTTGTGCAACGCCTGATTTTGCACACCTGATCATGGAACCTCATTTTTTTTTTGCTGAATTTTGCAGACGAGGGCGCAAACTTTTCCAGGCGGTATCAGGACTGCCATGCCACCAGTACTGCCCCAAAATGACGACAAAAATCTAGCCCCATGGGTTCTATTTACCAACTGAGCCTTTAGGAGAGAGCTACGTGAAATAGTACTTACTCATTTTTTTATTTGCTCCTTATAATTATGTTCATTATATAATATTTTCAAACCAATTATTATGGGATGTGAGTGTTGCTGGCAAGGCCAGCATTTATTGTCCATCCCTAATTGTCCTTGAGAAGGTTGTGGTGAGCTGTCTTCTTGAACTGCTGCAGTCTGTGTGGTGAAGGTACTCCCAGTGCTGTTTTGGGGGAGTGAATAGCTCATCTGAAGCAACTTTACGAGTCACCAATGCCTCAACAGGAATTAAGCCCATAAAATTATCAAATAAAGTTAACCTGGCCCAATGGTGAGGTGACCTTCAAAAGAGAAATTAAATTTCTTGGCGTGGTCTCATCTAGTCTCGTAAGTGTGTGAGGTGGTCAGTGGATTTCTGCTTTCTACTGGTTAGGTATACTCTTGTGATGACAAGTCAGGGAGAGATAGCAGAGTAAAGAAAATTGACTAGTTACTGCTGTCCATTGATGAATGGAGGGGTAAAACAACAATTATTAAAGTAACTGCCTATTGGAAACTATACAAGAAAATAATAAACTTAACATGGACTTCGGATAGGGCAGGCCACTCTCTATAATTCAGAGCTAGAGTACCAAGCTCTAAACTTGCACCACTCTTCCTAGTAAGTGAGAGGAGGCCAGGGGCGAATCAGCACGTGTGAACCAATGGAAGCCTGCTTGTTTGCCTGTATCAAAAGAAAACCTCACTCACCATATCGAGCTACTATGGGGGTGGATTTGAAAGCAAATTTGAGATGATGTAAAGCAAATCCATTAATTCCCTGCCGCAAGCTCTTCTGTTCTTTGTGCTTCTGCCTTAATTCATTTTTTTTACGCCATTGCTGTTGAACTGCTGCACCATCTGACCGCAGTGCAATTTAAAGCAACATCTTCAAAGGCTCTAAGTCTCTTACAATGACAGCCTGACTACCACCGTGACTCCTTTTGAGTAAAAGCCCTCTTTAATAAAGCAAAGAGGAAATGGCTTCTGTGCCAGTTGACATGCACAGTGGTTTCATCCACATACAAGTACATTTTAAATCTGAGTGTTACTTTCCAGTGCAGTTCTGTAGCATTGAAAGCTTGACTCAATGGTAGCATTTTGTCACTTAGAAGACCCATTCCAGGACTTGAGCACATAATCTAAGCTGACTCTTGGAATATTGATGGTGCCATCTTTCAGATGAGATGTAAAGCTGAAGCCATGTCTTCCTATTCAAGTGGATGTAAAAGATTCCATGGCACTTCTTCAAAAAAGAGTGGGGAGTTCTCCTGGTGCCATGGGCAATTGTTAACCTTCAATCAACAGCACAAAAAAATTGGCCATTCATCTTGTTATTGTTTGTGGACAAATAGGCTGCCGTTTTTGCCTTCAAAACGACAGAGAGAGTGATGACCCTGAGATCCTATGAATCGAAGACTCAGGCTTCTGAAATGGGCACAGGCCTAAGATGAAAGCCATTCTTGGAGGCATTCCAAACTCAGAAAATATTTCTGTATAGGTAAGTTTAATCATTATCATGTTTTGTCATTTAGTTATGTCGATTATCTTACAAACCTTATTTTAAGTCCTCACCTTGGTGGAGAGGGCAACATGGCATCTGAAATATTTTTTGAAAACCCTACGGAGCAATTTCATTAGCTAACCTTCGATACCTTGTTGTGTTAGCTCCTGATTTTTGATTGGACTGTAAAAGAAAACTTTTATGTTCCCACTTGCTGTTTGGTATTTTGCTTAGCTGTTCAGTTGTGATTTGCTTTATGTATGTGAAATTTGAGCAACCAGAAATTTGCAAGCTTGTCAAAGTGTGAAGATCAAAAATATACTAGATGGGAATGTCTTTATATGCTAGCAGAGTTCCCATATTGTTGCTCATTGTGAGTCACGGGTTACAGTGTTGCAATGCAAGTGTAGGGTGTGCTGGGGTGTAGAGGCAGTAGATGAGTTCACATTGCCACCGACAGGATTTGGCAATAAGTTTCAAGTGATGATCTCAGACTGCAATTTAAATACTTTTTGATTTGGTCCTGGAAAATATTATTTAATTTAACTACTGATGGTGGATGTAATAAATACCACCACTACATATACATTCTCTCTTCCCCCCCCCCCCCCGTCTTTCTCCTTCCCCTCCCCCCCTTTCTCCTTCCCCTCCCCCCTTTCTCCTTCCCCCTCCCCCCTTTCTCCTTCCCCTCCCCCCCCCTTTCTCCTTCCCCTCCCCCCCCCCTTTCTCCTTCCCCTCCCCCCCCCTTTCTCCTTCCCCCCTTTCTCCTTCCCCTCCCCCCCTTTCTCCTTCCCCTCCCCCCCTTTCTCCTTCCCCTCCCCCCCCCCCTTTCTCCTTCCCCTCCCCCCCCCTTTCTCCTTCCCCTCCCCCCTTTCTCCTTCCCCTCCCCCCTTTCTCCTTCCCCTCCCCCCTTTCTCCTTCCCCTCCCCCCCCTTTCTCCTTCCCCTCCCCCCCTTTCTCCTTCCCCTCCCCCCCTTTCTCCTTCCCCTCCCCCTTTCTCCTTCCCCTCCCCCCTTTCTCCTCCCCCCCCCCATCTCCTTCCCCTCTCTCCTTCCCCTCCCCCCCTTTCTCCTTCCCCTCCCCCCCTTTCTCCTTCCCCTCCCCCCTTTCTCCTTCCCCTCCTTTCCTTCCCCTCCCCCCTTTCTCCTTCCCCTCCCCCTTTCTCCTTCCCCTCCCCCCTCTCTCCTTCCCCTCCCCCCCTCTCTCCTTCCCCTCCCCCCTTTCTCCTCCCCCTCCCCTCCATCTCCTTCCCCTCTCTCCTTCCCCTCCCCCCCTTTCTCCTTCCCCTCCCCCCCCTTTCTCCTTCCCCTCCCCCCCTTTCTCCTTCCCCTCCTTCTCCTTCCCCTCCCCCCTTTCTCCTTCCCCTCCCCCCTTTCTCCTTCCCCTCCCCCCTTTCTCCTTCCCCTCCCCCCTTTCTCCTTCCCCTCCCCCCTTTCTCCTTCCCCTCCCCCCTTTCTCCTTCCCCTCCCCCCCTTTCTCCTTCCCCTCCCCCCTTTCTCCTTCCCCTCCCCCATCTCCTTCCCCTCCCCCCATCTCCTTCCCCTCCCCCCCCATCTCCTCCCCTCCCCCCCCATCTCCTTCCCCTCCCCCATCCCCTTCCCCTCCCCCATCTCCTTCCCCCCCCATCTCCTTCCCCCCCCATCTCCTTCCCTTCCCCCGACCCTCCCCCCCCCATCTCCTTCCCCTCCCCCCCCCCATCTCCTTCCCCTCCCCCCTCTTTCTCTCCTCCCCCCCCCTCTTTCTCCTTCCTTCCCCCGACCCTCCCCCCCCCTCTCCAACCCCTCCTCTTTCTTTTGAGCACAGGGTGCACTTTATGATTTAGATGGTCTTTAGTATACACACCTTTCCATAAACAAAAAGATTCTGTATAAAATATTCACATTTCAGCATTTTATATTGTTTTCAAGCTTTATATCGAAATACATTTACCTTTTAAGTACATTCTTTCTTTGAAGAAAAAGATTTTAACTGACTTCTGAGCCAAATGAAGGGAGGTGGCTTTCTGTGATTGATATGGACAGCAACCAGTTGGGAATTAACTATATTTCATCTAGGCGTAAATCAGTTCTTAAAAACAAAATTAAATACTATTGGACTTTTGCATTGGAAAAATAAATCCATTCTTGATTAAAGTCTTTTTCTGCTTTCGAAATGTCAACAAAAGAAACCACAGGTGCTATTAATCACATCATTGTCTGACTGATAAAAATTCAGCATTTCATAATAGAAAAGGTGCTGTTAATTTTTTTATATGAGTCTTGTCTGAACTAAAGCTTTGAGAATTCACTTTCCAGTTTCCTTCGAAGTCTTGGAAAAGGCAAATAAACTAAAATTTTTGCATAATGAGGAGAGATATACTACAAACTACATATACTTTAAAATGCACACATGTGATTGATAACTACCATTAACTTTTCATAGAATGGTTACAGCACAGAAGGAGTACCAACCCCTGGGGAACAATCCTGTATATCTTCCTTCAGTCTGAAAAACTACTTCACCACTACTACGTTTTCTGTCACTTAGCCAATTTCGTATCCATGCTGCCGCTGTCCTTTATTCCATGGGTTTCAACTTTACTAGCAAGCCTATTATGTGGCACTTTATCAAACTCCTTTTGCAAGTTCATGTACACAACACCAACTGCATTGGCTTCATCAACCCTCTCTGTTGACTCATCAAAAAACTCAATCAAGTTAGTGAAACATGTTTTGCCTATGACAAATCTGTGCTAGCTTTCCTTAATTAGTCCACACTTTTTGAAGTGACAATTTTATCCTGGATTATCGTTTCTAAAAGCTTCCCCACGACCGAGGTTAAACTGACTGGTCTATGGTTGCTTACACCATTTTTTGAACAAGGGTGTAATATTTGCATTTCTCCAGTCCTCTGGCACCATCCCTGGGGAAATAGGTATTCAAAGCTAGGGCTTTAATGAAATTATTACAAGACACAAAAACAATTCACGGGGCACGTTGTTATTTTATGATCCAAAATATGTAATTTTTGATTTTTTTTGTTTAAAATTTTATTTTGGACAGAAATTTTAGTTACTCAGGAAAATAATTGTGGATATAATGTTCTCAAAGTGTTTTGAGCGATTTAATTGGTTGTTTCTTTTGTTTATTGGTACCTTCTCCCGACTGGTCATTCAGGTGATTTTTTTATAAGTTCTTCGTCGTTTCTTGATGAGAATGTTATAGCCACTTCCTTCACTTGAATTGCATATCCCTATCTCTTCAGTTCTGATTTGCTGCTCTTTGGCTCAAAGTAAAGTCCACTTATGGGAAAGAAGATAACTAGAGGCCATCAAAAAAGATAGTCACCAAGAAATACAATAGGGAATTCAGAAGAAACTTCTTCACCCAAAGAGTGGTGAGAATGTGGAACTCGCTACCACAGGAAGTGGTTGAAGCGAATAGCATAGATGCATTTAAGGGGAGGCTAGACAAGCATATGAGGGAGAAGGGAATAGAGTGTTATGCTGATAGATTTAGATGAGGAAAAACTGGAGGAGGCTCGAGTGGAGCATAAATGCCGGTATGGGCTGGTTGGGCCGAATGGCCTGTTTCTGTGCCGTATAATCCTACGTAAATCAACAAAGTTGCAAAACTGTTACAAGATGTAAGTGACACTTGCAAGACTTATATATTAGTAAATTGCTTGTGACATTTCCCAAGGTTTGGTTGATGAATACAAGCTTTTAAACTCACTCCACAGAGTCACTGGTCGCCAGACCCGCCACTACATTATAAATAGGAAATACTGGCAAAGCAATTTACGATTGTAAATCGTGATAGAAAAGCATGGCAACAGAAACTAAGAGTTGCAGACATCCTATGGATCTGAACCAGGTTACTGCTGCCTGTTTTAACCATTTGTTTGTCTAAAACACGTTTTTAAGTATCTTGGCTTATTTTTACTTGTTTACAGATATAGAATACAATGTCATGAGTAAAAATACTAATGTTCCTTTCAAAAACAGTCTTTACCAACAATATCAAATAGGCAGTGTATTTAGGGTGCAAGTTTTGACAATTCAATCCAGAAAATATAAAACTGAAGACATTATGAATCTAATTTTTATCCTACTCCTTTACCAAATATCCCTGTAATGTATTTGGTGGTAATAATATGTTCAGGTTAAATTAAGTAAGCTCTCTTGGGGATCGTGCGGGAAGGTGGAGTTGAGGTAGAAGGTGGAGTTGAGGTAGAAGATCAGACATGATCTGATTGAATGGCGTAGCAGGCTCGGAGGGCTGTATGGCCTAGTCCTGCTCCCATTTCCTATGTTGTTATTAAGTAATACCGGTGCAATGTCCCGAATCAGGAACTCCAAAAACCAGAATTGTCTGAAAATCGGACATTTTGCACATAGCTGATGGAGTCGTCTGGAATTATTGTCTGAAAAGCGGACATTTTTGAGGGAAAAACCCAAAATCCGGCACGGATTTGGTCGAGGATTCCGGATTTCAGACTATTGATTTTCTTGTCTGAAATCCAGAAAAACCCAAAAACCGACATGGATTAAATCCCAAGGATTCCGGATTTTGGACATTGTAGCTGTAGTAGTCTTTTCAGAAATTGTAATTTTTCTGCTGGATTTTTCAGTTCCCTCACCGAAACAAATAAATTAAAGAAATGCACATAAGGTATTTGACAATATATTGCAATTAAACTACGGCAAAATTTGAAAGTATCATGACCTAGAAATTGGTTCATTCTATGTTTTACTGGGGCAAAATGGGCATCCGAGCACACGCAATGTACCGAAAGTGTGCTGCCTGCCATATTGGTAGAGGTGTCCCAGGTCCGTGCCTGAAAAGACGTTAGACCTTTTTTATTTGTTCGAAGCACCCTTTGCAAATTTGGGCTGTGCTAAGGAAAACATGATCTACATGTGGTCTAACCAGCAGTCCTTAAAGGGACCACTGGAGGTAAATCTTTTTTAATTTACCTGAATGTGAAGCTGAGAAAAGCAGGCGTGCCGAAGACTGTTCTCAGCCCCTTCCCGATTGATACCCCTCTGGGGCAAAATGTCGAGTGTGCTTCTGGCCTACCTGTTCCAGTGCAGGCTTCCCTGCACCCAGTTAGTGCCAGCAGGCCGGCGCAAACACATTTCTAGGCCAAAGTGTCAGGTTGGGTCAATGGTAAAACTCTCACCTGGGAGACAGAAGGGTATAGGTTCAATTTTCACTGCAGGACTCGAGCACATAATCTAGGCTGACACTAGAGTGCAATAATAAGGTTGTGCTGCATTGTCAGAGATGCTGTGTCTTGCATAAAATGTTAAACTGAGGCCCTGTTTTCCTGTTCAGGTGGATGTAGAGGATCTCATGGTACTGCTCAAAAAAGAGCTGGGGAGTTCTCCAAATGTCCTGCCCAATATTTACCCCTCAACCAACATTGCCAAAACCGATTAACTGGCCATTTATCTCAATGGGGTCTTGCTCTGCACAAACCAGCTGCTGTTAGCCTGCATAATACTCATTACACTTCAAAGCAGTTTGTTAGCTGTGAAGTGGTTGGAAATGTCCTGTGGGCTTTTAGATGTAAAAGAGCTTTATAGATGTAAGCTCTTCATCTATTTTACCATTCAAAGTTCAAGGTGTCACATGTAACAATGTCTTGAATATAGTAACATTAAGTTACATTGGTGGGGGCTACTCTTCTCAAAGGATGATGTTCCCATAGAGGCCTGCTGTTATCACGGAGATGTGAATGCATGACTAGCCATCCTCGTAGAAAGTTTTTCTGAAGCACTCCAATGACCACACACCATATGATGGTGTGTGCCAGGGTGATCAGAATCCAGTGTTGCCTGTTTGGCCGTACCAGTTAAGGTGTCACCAATTATTGCAGGGTCTGGGAATAGAATCTCATTATGACTATTGGGACCTGTTTTCTCAGGATCTGCGTCAGCAGAGAGGCAGATGCTTAGCCGTTCCATCTACTGTTAAGGATACCTGTGACTTTCAAGTAGTAGAGGGTTTGCACTTGCAGTAACTCTGGCCTGAAACTTGGCTATATTTTCAGACCTAATGGTGCTGTGGTATGGCACAGAGGAAGCCGCTCAGAACAGCACTTGGAGTTCAGCTATTAAATGGGACTGTTTGGTTGGCTACTCCATAACCTGTCTACAGGCTGCACCTAGGGGCTGCCTTGCCTTTCCCTTCAATTTGACCTGCCACTTAACCAATGTTCCCTACAAGCTGCGCTTTGTTCTGCGTGGCCTGTTTCTGTTACCGCGTGGTTCCTTTAAATTTCTGCGCATGCGTGGTATTTACAATGTAAAAGCTGGTGAGTGGCCTGCGTGGGACCTTTCAGATTATTGTGCGGCCGTGTGCGGATGCGCACCTTAGCAGGGACATTGCACTTAATCCTGTGTTGTTTCAGCCCTGGCAAAGGTTGTCAGTGGGTTTAGATGTCTTTTAATATGCTCAGGAAACTTCTGAATTTTTGCCTATCCGTTGTGGCACTTGCGTTTCCTATCCCTTTAAATTTCACTTTTATGCAGTTATCCTTTCCTAATACGTCATCCCTAAATTCATCTGAGTTTGCATCTGCAGGTGTAAATAATTATTCAAATCTAGACTGGAGAATTGAATGCTATTTGTAATTCAAATTCTGATGAGTGCTAAAGGTGTGCTAACCAAATTGGAACTGACTTATACCTGATGACAAAATTCAGCCCCCATGCGATAGATGTGTATATGTATATCTCGACAACTAGAGGACTGTACTATGGTATGTAATGTATATAGTTTTGATGTAGTGCCCTTCCTGAATCAGGACTTCATTTTACACCTTCATTTAACTTTTCAGGATGGGAGAGCTTTTCCAGTAATATTTTGAATCTTTTAAATGCTGTTGCTAAGAACTTCAGAGTGTGCGTGTGTGCACGCGCAGGTGTGTGCGCGTTATATAAAAATATATATGAAAATATAAATAGTTTTTTTTTTACACAAGATGGTAACTGCCGGGAGGCAGCTGAGACTTGCTTCACAGGGGCACTCAGTGGCCAGAGGCTACCACGATATGACAGTTGTCTTGGCAAAATTGAATTGGAAATGTTGACATAACGATGAATGCTGACAAAGTGTGATCAAAATTGCAATAACAGAAGTGTGCACTGTGAATGCAAGTTTTTAAAAATAATACTTGTAAATGTATTAATGTTTGTGATTTTTCTTTTGACTCAATTGTTACATCATAATATATGTGAAATGGCATCTATTATTAAAAATTGCTGGGACCTCTAAATTTAATTATTTGATAAAAATAAGGTTTTGTCCACTTTTTTCCCCAGACTTGCTACATCTGTGAGGAACAAGGACGTGAAAGCAAAGCAGCAACTGGTGCTTGCATGACTTGTAATAAACACGGGTGTCGACAAGCTTTCCATGTAACCTGGTTAGTATTTTGGTTTTTAAGTGAAAAATAGGCTTAAGGGTTCCTTCAATGACTCAAATGAATGCATACCTAGTGGTGCCATGCTAAGTTATATAAGTTAGGACGATCTCCAGTATGTTCTGGTCTGTGCTGAGTTTGCTGACTCACCTGGGACAACAGTGGTGCTGCTACATTTGGCCTTGGCACCTTTGGACAAGCAAAAGGGAGCAAGTTTACAACCGTTATTGTACCAGATAATTATTTAGTTATAGATAACGAATATTGCACATATGGATGCCGACAAGCACAAGATTTGTGTTCAACTGTGATGTTCCTCACATTGAAGTATCCGTTTGCAGTCTTGTCTCGACTCACAAATGAACAATAGATTTTAAGATATCTGCTGATGTGTGGAACATTTCCCCAGTATGATATAGTAGCTTCAGGAGAGATAGTGAGAGAATTTGGAGGGAGGGATAGGAAAAAGAATGTTAATAGAATTACATAGAATCTACAGCAGGGAAACAGGCCATTCACCCCAATTGGTCTATGCCAATGTTATTATTCCACACAAGCCTCCTCCCATTTTAATTACCTCTCCCCACCCTGCCTTTTCCCAGATTTCTTTCTCTCTCATGTATGCATCAAGCCTTCCCTTAAATACATCATGCTATCTCGTACAATCGCTCCATGTGGAAGCGAGTTCCACATTCTTGCTGTTCTTTTTGCGGAATGGAGACCAAAACTGTGCACAGTACTCCCAAGTATGATCTAACTGAGGATCTATATAAATTTAGCATTACCTCCCTTACTACCCACACTTCTCGCATATTTTGCCAATTTTGTGTACTGGACTAAAGAGGCAGCTCTTGTGTTTTGATCTTTGGACTATTTCTCTCCATGCCATATGTATCTTTACTAAGACCTGCTGAAGAACTAGAATTGTTTTTTCCCTCCAGTGACATTCGGTCCTTCAAGTGTATCGCTACCTCTGGTAAATCCTACAGCGGAGCATATTTCTATCAACTTACATTAAGTGCAAGTGGGGATTGTGGAGAAGAGAAACAGCTAAATGGAATAAGCAAATATTTACTCCCCTCTTTCCCCATTTGCCAATAGCATCGCCTTCTGTTGGGGTATGGTTCAGCGGTTATTGTTTGTCTTCTGTAACCGTGCCCAAGTGACTATTCTTCCAGCATCATAATCAAACTTGATGCTGCCCTTATTGAAGTCCAAACATGTACACTTTCCAGCAATAGTTACTGGATAGCAGTTAAGATTGAGAAACCTGGATGATCTTTTTCCTCTTCTAGCTTAAGGCCAATTGCAGCACTTCTACTTCTACTTTTATTGAACAGTTAACTGGAAATTGAACATGGGATTTAGTGTCCTCTGTGGCTCAGGAGCACACTGACGTTACCAACTGAGCCAGTTGGAGAATTACTTAATATTGTCTCTCCTCCCCTCCTCTCCTGAAGGCGTTCACACCTTGCTGAGCAGGATCCACAGGCACTGGTTCCCCTTCAGTACCTCGCACAAATGGCTTATTCATGTATCAGCCTTGAAGGTACGTGTCAGCACTCAATTTGATGCTGGGTGGGGGATCATGGGTACAATGGCATCTTATGCAAGCTCAGTGCCATCTTCACTTGACATTCATACATTTTCACTAGCGGGGTTTGAATAGCAATGCAGGTTTCTTCAACAGAGCAATGAGTAAATATACTGCATCCTGTGGTACCTGGCTATTTAGATCCACAGGGTTCTAAGTTTGATACCTAATCTCTGTTGTGTTAGTTGATTTCATCTGGCCCAGTAGTTGGTGTGCTTGGGTAGGGAGGGGAATAATCGGCTATGTTCCTGTTTCTGATTGCTAACTTCTGTTTCTTGTTGCAAAGTGCATGCCCGTTAATATTGGATGAGGATAGAATTGGGGTTGACTGTGATGCCCATAATGTTCACTGTCTATGCTTATGCATGAAGGTAGCCACTTAGCTCGGTAGTGGAGGACTGCTGGTGCTTGTTGAATCATATGAGTCATTGTATTTTTAGGAGAAAAGGAGTGACAGTGGTGACTTAAAATTTATTAACTTGATCATAGCTTTGCTTAAATGGGAACTAAAAGTTTAATCAGTGATGCTTCTATATGCCTGTCATTGTCTGGAATTGGCACCTGATAAAGGCTAATATCTTATGATTTTGTAACTGATACTTCTAGAAACATTTTCAGCTCTAATATTGGGAATGTAATAAATGCATATATGCGATCATTCGAATGTTGTAAAGTATTATATTTTGGAATTAAGGATAGGAAAAGGAAATACACCTTAAATGATTGCATTTTAATGGAGTATAGGAGCAGAGGGGCCTTGGTGTGCAGAGACACAAGTCATTAAAGGAGGCACAAGTAGATAAGGCTCTAAAAGGCCAAATTGAATCTATAGTTTTGTATCAAAGAGGCATATAATGCAAAAAACAGTGAGGTGCTGTTGAACTTAGTTGTACTGAGTTTGAGTATTGTGTACAGTTTTGGCCGTCCCATTAGAGAAAGGATATAAAGTAAGGGAAAAAGTACACCATACGTTCATTAGGATGTTACCAAGGATGAGAGGTTCCACTTATGAAGAGAAACTTGAGCAGCTAGAGCTTTTCACGAGCTGAGAACATTCTATTAGGTAACCTAATGAGAGTTCTTAAAGGTTATGAAGGGCTAGGATGAGTCAAATGGTTCGCGAGATGGTAATGCATACTCTTCCTGTAGAGGCACACTCCACTAACCTAAATTCAGACAACCTAGGTGCACATTGGCAGAGCTATGGTTTAGGGCCATCCACTTGTGCGCAGCAGTACTACTGGAGTTTAATTATCCAAAAACTGTAAAGCTACTAGAATAGAGCTGTGGTAAGCTTCATGCTGCTAGTTCAATCTGGACCATCTAACTGTTATGCCCTTGGCTTGCAGATTTTAGGGAGCTACCATCTAACTGTTATGACCTTAGCTTGCAGATTTTAGGGAGCTAGGAAGGAGATTAAAAAGCAGGACCTCAAAGGTAGTAATCTCTGGTTAACTCCTGGTGCCACGGGCTAGTGAGTATAGAAATAGGAGGACAGAGCAGACAAATGTGTGGCTGGAGAGATGGTGTAGGAGGGAGGGCTTCAGATGCCTGGGCATTGAGACTGGTTCTGGGGGAGGTGGGACCTGTATAGGCCGGATGGGTTCCACCTCAACAGGGCTGGAACCAATATGCTCGCGGGGAGGTTTGCCAGTGCTGTTGGGAGGGTTTAAACACATTTGGCAGGGGGATGGGCACCAGGATGTAATATTAGAAAGGGGAAATAAAGTGATCATAGGATTGGTAGAGGCAGAGAGCACTAAAGCAAGAAATAGTAAGGTATTGGGTGGGGTCAAACTAAGAGAGATTACAGGATGGCCTAAGATGGGTTTGCAGTGTATGTATGTGAGCACACGAAGTGTAGTAAATAAGGTAAGTGAGCTGCAGGCACAAATAGCCACATGGGAATATAGTGCTGTGGCAATAACTAAGACCTGGCTCAAGAGGGCAGGATTGGGTATTAAATATTCCTGGTTATAAGGTGTTCAGGAAAGATAGGAGATGGTGTGGCAGTATTGGTTAAGGAGAATGTTGCAGTGCTGGAGAGGGAGGGTGTCCTTGGAGGGCTTGAGGATAGAATCTATATGGCTAGAATTGAGAAATAATAGAGGGTGCCATTACACTACTAGGTCTATTCTATAGATCACCAAATAGTGGGAAAAATATGATAGAGCAAATTTGCAGAGAAATTACAGAGAGGTGCAAGAACTATAGAGTAGTAATAATGGGGGAACTTCAACTATCCTAATATAGGCCCCAAGTTTCCACACTATAAAAAACGAGCGCCCCTCCGAGCTGGGCGCCCGTTTTTCGCGCCGAAAACGGCGCCGGAAAAAAAACGCACGATTCTGGAGCGCCCTGCAGCTCCATGTCTGCTTGGCGTGGCGCCCAGGGGGGCGGAACTTACACTCGCGCCGATTTTGTAAGTGGGATGGGGCGGGTACCATTTAAATTAGTTTTTTTCCTGCCGGCAACCCTGCGCGTGCGCGTTGGAGCGTTCGCGCATGCGCAGTGTGAAGGAAACATTGGCACTCGGCCATTTTTGTAGTTCTTTGTAGTTGTTTAATTTTTGAACATTTTTTAATAAAAGTACATTGCCATCAGCACTGAGGCTTCTTGCAGCAGTGAGAAGGCTGCAGGAAGCCTCAGAAAGTTGAGGCAGTCGTTTCCCGACGGCCTCCCCGCCCTGCCGTCGGGGAATGGCTGCTGAACTTTTGAGGCTTCCTGCAGCCTTCTCACTGTCTCCTTTCCCCCCCCCTGCCAGCCGTCAGGAACGGCTTCCTCCTTCCTCCCTCCCCCCCCCCCCCGCCCGCGGGAACGAACGGCTTCCTCCTTCCTCCCCCCCCCCCCCCTCACCCGTGGGAACGAACGGCTTCCTCCTTCCTCCCCCCCCCCCCCCCCTCACCCGCGGGAACGAACGGCTTCCTCCTTCCTCCCCCCCCCCCCCACCCGTGGGAACGAACGGCTTCCTCCTTCCTCCCCCCCCCCCCCCTCACCCGTGGGAACGAACGGCTTCCTCCTTCCTCCCCCCCCCCCCCTCACCCGTGGGAACGAACGGCTTCCTTCTTCCCTCCCCCCCCCCGCGAGAACGAACAGCTGCCTCCTCCCCTTCCCCCCCCCCCCCCGCGGGAACGAACGGCTTCCTTCTTCCCTCCCCCCCCCCGCGGGAACGAACGGCTGCCTCAACTTGTGAGGCTTCCTGCAGCATTCTCCCTGCCTGAAGCACTTTCACACAGGTAGGAAGATGGTTTATTTAATCTTTTCTTTGCTTATAAATTTTTATTCAGGTTGGATTTATTTGTATAATATTTGTATAAGTATAAATAAGGATTTATTATAGAATTTAATGACTTCCCCCCCCCCCCCCCCCACCTTGTTCCCGACGCCTAATTTGTAACCTGCGCCTGATTTTTTAATGTGTAGACAAGATTTTTTCAGTTCTACAAAAATCTTCATTTGCTCCATTCTAAGTTAGTTTGGAGTACGTTTTCACTGTGGAAACTTTCAAATCAGGCGTCAGTGGCCGGACATGCCCCCTTTTGAAGAAAAAATTCTGTTCCAAAGTGAAACTGTTCTAACTGACTAGAACTGCAGAAAAAAAAATGTGGAGAATTGCGATTTCTAAGATAGTCCGTTCTCCACCAGTTGCTCCTAAAAATCAGGCGCAAATCATGTGGAAACTTGGGCCCATAGACTGGGATCGTAATAGTGTTAAGTAAGGGCAGTAAATGGGAAGAATTTCTGAAGTGTGTTCAGGAGAACTTTCTTGATCAGTATGTTTCCAGCCCAACAAGGGAGGAGGCATGGCTGGAATCAGGTTCTAGGGAATGAGGTAGGTCAAGTGGAGCAAGTGTCAGTTGGTGAACATTTAGGGAACAGTGATCATATTATCATAAGGTTTGGAAAAGGAGAGGGAGCAATCTAGAGTAAAAATGTTTAACTGGGGGAAGGCCAATTTAGTGGAATGAGAATGGATCTGGCCTGGGTAAAGTGGAATCAAAGATTGGCAGGCAAAACTGTAATGGAACAATGGGCTGTCTTTAAAGAGGAAATAGCTCAGGTACAGTTGAGGTACATTCCCACTACGGGGAAAGAACGGCAACTAAAGTCAGGGCTCTCTGGATGACGAAACAGATAGAGAATACGATGAAGCAGAAAAAGAGTGCGTATGACAGATATTGGGTTGCAAATACATCCTATAATAAAGCTATATATAGAAAGGTCAGAGGAGAAGTGAAAAATAAAATAAGAGGGGCAAAGAGAGGGTATGAGAATAGAATGGCAGCTAACATAAAAGGTAATCCAAAAATCTTTGAGGCATATAAATAGTAAAACGGTGGTAAGAGATGGTGCTGATTTGGGACCAAAAAGGAGACCTATGCATGGAGGCAGAGGGTATGGCTGAGGTACTAAATGAGGACTTTGCCTCTGTCTTCACCAAGGAAGAGGAGGCTGCCATCGACATAATGAAGGAGGCAGTAGTGGTGACACTTGATCAGTTAAAAATTGATAGAGGTATTAGAAAGGCTGGCTGTACTTAAAGTAGATAAATCACCAGGCAGAGGGCATGGCTGAGGTACTAAATGAGTACTTTGCATCTGTCTTTATCAAGGAAGAAGATGCTGCCAAAGTCATAGTGAAAGAGAATGGGATAAAAATTGATGAGGAAGAGATACTAGAAAGGCTGTCCGTATTTAAAGTAGATAAATCACCACGACCGGACAGGATGCATCCTAGGATGCTGAGGGAATCGAGGGCTGAAATAGTGGAGATGTTGGTCATAATGTTCCAATCCTTCATAGATACAGGGGTGGTACCAGAAGACTTGAGAATTGCCAATGTTACACCATTGTTCAAAAACTCATTGTGTAAAGATAAACCCAGCAACTACAGGCCTGTCACTTTTAACATCTGTAGTGGGTAAGCTTTTAGAAACCGTGATCAGGGACAAAATTAACAGTCACTTGGACAGGTGTGGATTAATTAATGAAAGCCAGCATGGATTTGTTAAAGACAAATCGCGTTGAACCAACTTTATCCAGTTTTTGATGAGGGCAATGCAGTTGACGTGGTGTTCATGGATTTCCAAAAGGTGTTCGACAAAGTGCTACGTAATAGGCTTGCCAGCAAAATTGAAGCCCATGTAATAAAAGGGACAGTGGCAGAATGGATAAGAAATTTGCTAAGTGACAGGAAACCAGTAGGAAACAGGGACCACTGTTTTTCTTGATGTATATAAATGACTTGGATGTGGGTGTACAGGCCACAATTTCAAAATTTGCAGATGACACAAATCTTGGGAGTATAGTGAACGGTGAGGAGGATAGTGACAGACTTCAAGATGACATAGACAGGCTAGTAGAATGGGCAGACATATGGCAGATGAAATATATGAAGTGATGCATTTTGGCAAAAAGACTGAGGAGAGTAAATATAAACTAAAGAGTACAATCCTAAAGGGGGTGCATGAACAGAGACCTAGAGGTATATGCGCACAAATCATTGAAGGTGGCAGGTTGAGAAAGCGGTTACAAAAGCTTACGGGATCCCAGCCTTCATGAATATAGAGGTATTGAGTACAAAAGCATGGAAATTATGATGAACCCATATAAAACACTGGTTTGACCTCAAGTGGAGTATTGTGTCCAATTCTGGGAACCCACTTTAGGCAGGATGTGAAGGCTTTGGAGAGGGTGCAGAAAAGATTTACTAGCATGATTCCAGGGATAAGGGTCATCAGTGATATGGATCGACTGGAGAAGTTTGGGTTGTTCTCCTTGGAGCAGAGAAGATTGAGAGGAGATTTGATAGAGGTGTTCAAAATCATGAGGGGTCTGGACAGACTAGATAGAGAGAAACTGTTGGCTTTGGTGGAAGGGTCGAGAACCAGAGGACACAAATTTAAAGTGATCGGCAAAAGAATCAAAGGTGACATGAGAAAAAACTTCTACACAGTGAGTGGTTAGGATCTGGAATGCACTGCATGAAAGGGTGGTGGAGGCAGACTCAATCACTGCTTTCAGAAGGATAAGCACCTGAAAAAAAAAATTGCGGGGAAAGGGCGAGGGTGGGGGAGTGGGAGTAGCTGATGGTCGGTACGGGCCGAATGGCCGCCTTCCGTGCTGTAACCATTCTATGATTCTAGTTACCTAGAGCTGACCAAGAAGAATCCCTGCCTGCAGTGACGAGTTTAAACCTCAAGATTCGATTCATGAACCAGCTCCTGGTCAGTCAATAGTGCTTTGAAGTACAGGTGCAGTGTCTAAAATCCAGAGTTCCGGATTCCGGACTCCGGACCGATCATGGCAGGGTTGTCTGGAATCCGGACCTGCTGACCTCAGGGCTCCACCGCTGCCCAACCTCGGGGTTCGCCTTGCCACTGCTGCACTTACCCCGCCGCTGCTCGCCTTGCCCCCGCACACTGCCCTTACCTCGGGGCCTCCTCACCGGCCCGCCCCAACACCACCTCTGCAACGGGGCCCGCCGGCTGAAACACTTCCTTGGCGGCGGGGCCCCGCCCAAACAGCTCCTCCTCGGCGGAGCCCCGCCCGAATAGCTCCTCCTCGGTGGGCCCCCGCCCGAACAGCTCCTCTTCGGCATGACCCTCCCCTTTCTGATGTTCCGAAATCAGGAAATACCCGAACCTGGGCTCGGGTGTTTCTGGATTCGTGACGTCAGAAAGACGATCCAAAGTCCGGAAAAATGCGGAATGCCGAATGCGGAATGGTTTCGGTCCCGAGTGTTCCGGATTCTGGACGCAGCACCTGTACTGCAGGCCAGCCTGGTTCAGATATTCAATTACCAAGTCTGCCACGTGGAGTCAACTTGGCTCTGAACTTTTGTCACCAGGGTTTGCATCTTGGAATCACTTTAGTCCCGAAGAAACCTGGTTTACCTCCCTCTCTATTCTCCCTTCCCCAAAGAAAGGTTAGTCACTGGCTTGTCATTGGACAACTGGCAAGTGTGGGTTGGAGCCCTGGCTAGATGTACAGTCGGTAGCAGGAGTAAGCAGAATGGTGAGCAGCACAACTCTCAATAAAATGTGTGCGTGCTTTGGTACCATTCTCCTGACCGACATTGTGAACAATTGACATACCCTATTGGAGGTATGGCATTTCAGCAATATCTGCTGATCTCTCTGCAATGCAATTCAATCACGTTAGACACCCGATTCTGGATATATGCATGTATCTTCTCAGATGCAACTCCCGGGTAATGCTTTCCACCTGTTATCTAAATACTGAGGCGCGTTGTGGTGACCGAACTGCTGCTCTTGCTGAGACAATTAATTCCGTATAGACCGAGGTCAAGCTTGGGACCTTCCCGTCTTTGTGACACTACTATAAAAAAACATCATTCTTACTCATTAGGCCTTATGGGGAATTCCAGACTTGGAAAAAAATATAAGTGTAGTAATGATACAGGGATTTTAACAGTACAAATCAAATAAAGCTTGGAAGATCCAAGGTGATGAAGTTTTACTGGATGAGAGGAGAGGGTAGTGGAAAATGAGCTATTACAAGAGAAGAAGCTGGAACTGCATTTGAAATAGCACTTAGAAATATTGAGAAACTATTGGTGAGGGGAGGAAAGAAGGAAGGGATAACTTATAACACAGGTACAGCCTACTCCACAGATTTTACAGCATGTAATTCAGTATCTTTGCTAGTATTATCTCGACTTATTTTTACTGTTTTTTCAGTGCACAGCTGGCAGGACTTCTGTGTGAAGAAGAAGGTTCGGAAGCTGATAATGTTAAATACTGTGGCTACTGTAAATACCATTTTGGCAAATTGGTAAGTGCTAAGAATTTTCCATAGGTAACGGTAAGAATTTTGTAAAAAAGAAAAATCCAAAGTAACAACAACGCTTTGTAATTGAATTGAGTTTCTTCAAACAAACAAGCAAGAAGTGTTCTACCATAACAACTGTGCCTGCTAGATATTTATGCTACTCTACTGGTGATATAGATCTTGTAGTTCTGAGCTCACCAATTCACTTCTGATGTATCGTGATTTGGTAGAAAGGTATGTGGACTGTCTGCTAATCTGAAAAAGATTATCAGATAACTAATATATAAAATATTGAGTATTCATTTGGTGATGAAATGGTGTTAAACTAATGTTCCTTTCAATGGGCCCAAATTTGGCCCACCTGTTTTTTCGGCGCATTCGTATGAGATGCGTCGACTTCCTACGATACAAACAGCGGCAAAAAGATGTCCTCGGATCCTGGCTCCTCTGCCGACTCTCCCGGGGCTTGCCGCGACATGGCGAGTCCATTGGGGCGGGGGGGGGGGGGGGGCGGAACTAGGGCCCGGTGCCTAAAAGAATGCCGGCAGCTGTCCACATGCGCAGTTTTCTTTAACCCAGTTGATGAAAATACTTTCCTACGAGCAGGAGGTACTTCTATTTTTTTATTTGGATATTTTGAAAAAAATATGTAAATATGTTTTGTCTCTACTTTTATTTTTGTAGTTTAAGCTTCCATGAATGCATCTGTTGTATAGTTAATTAACTTTGCGAAGTTTGTCAGTCCTGTATAGCCATTTAATCCTATTCACATTCTTTAGTCAAGTCATTAAGTACCTACCTGCGCTGATTTCTTAACTCTCCACAAGGATTTTCTGTGGGGCCACGTACGCTGGCCGAAGTTAGTTTGGAGCAACTATTAGCTGTCCAAACTGGCTTAAATGGCCAAAACAGCTGTCGGTGGCTGGTAACGCCCCCTTTTGGGGAAAAAAACAAATTTAAAAAAAAATCATAACTAACTTACTTACACTGGCGCAAATTGAATGTGCAGAATGGGGATTTTTAAGATAGAAACATAGAAAATAGGTGCAGGAGTAGGCCATTCGTCCCTTCGAGCCTGCACTGCCATTCAATAAGATCATGGCTGATCATTCCCTCGGTACCCCTTTCCTGCTTTCTCTCCATACTCCTTGATCCCCTTAGTCGTAAGGGCCATATCTAACTCCCTCTTGAATATATCCAATGAACTGGCATCAACAACTCTCTGCAGCAGGGAATTCCACAGGTTAACAACTCTGAGTGAAGAAGTTTCTCCTCATCTCAGTCCTAAATGGCCTACCTTTTATCCTAAGACTATGCCCTCGGGTTCTGGACTTCCCCAACGTCGGGAACATTCTTCCCGCATCTAACCTGTCCAGTCCCGTCAGAACCTTATACGTTTCTATCAGATCCCCCCCTCATCCTTCTAAACGCCATTGAATAAAGGCCCAGTTGATCCAGTCTCCCCATATATGAAGTCCAGCCATCCCTGGAATCAGTCTGGTGAACCTTTGCTGCACTCCCTCAATAGCAAGAATGTCCTTCCTCAGATTAGGAGACCAAAACTGAACACAATATTCCAGGTGAGGCCTCACGAAGGTCCTGTACAACTGCAGTAAGTCCTCCCTGCTCCTATGCTCAAATCCCTAGCTATGAAGGCCAACATACCATTGCCGCCTTCACCGCCTGTTGTACCTACATGCCAACTTTCAATGACTGATGAACCATGACACCCAGGTCTCATTGCACCTCCCCTTTTCCTAATCTGCCGCCATTCAGATAATATTCTGCCTTCGTGTTTTTGCTCCCAAAATGGATAACCTCACATTTATCCACATTATACTGCATCAGCCATGCATTTACCCACTCACCTAACCTGTCCAAGTCACCCTGCAGCCTCTTAGTGTCCTCCTCACAGCTCACACCGCCACCCAATTTAGTGTCATCTGCTGCAAACATGGAGATATTACACTCAATTCCTTCATCTAAATCGTTAATGTATATTGTAAAGAGCTGGGGTCTCAGCACTGAGCCCTGCGGCACTCCACTAGTCATTGCCTGCCATTCTGAAAAGGACCCGTTTATCCCGACTCTCTGCTTCCTGTCTGCCAACCAGTTCTCTATCCACGTCAGTACATTACCCCCAATACCATGTGCTTTTAATTTTGCACACCAATATCTTGTATGGGACTTTGTCAAAAGCCTTTTGAAAGTCCAAATACACCACATCTGCTGGTTCTCCATTGTCTACTCTACTAGTTACATCCTCAAAAAATTCCAGAAGATTCGTCAAGCATGATTTCCCTTTCATAAATCCATGCTGACTTGGCCCGATCCCGTCACTGCTTTCCAAATGCGCACCTATTTCATCCTTAATGATTGATTAAAACATTTTCCCCAATACTGATGTCAGGCTAACCGGTCTATAATTACCTGCTTTCTCTCTTCTCTCCCTTTTTAAAAAAGTGGTGTTACATTAACTACTTTCCAGTCCATAGGAACTGATCCCGAGTCGATAGACTGTTGGAAAATGATCACCAATGCATCAACTATTTCGAGGGCCACTTTCTTTAGTACTCAGGAATGCAGACTATCAGGCCCCGGGGATTTATCGGCCTTCAATCCCATCAATTTCCCTAACACAATTTCCCACCTAATAAGGATATCCTTCAGTTCCTCCTTCTCACTAGACCCACTGTCCCCTAGTACATTCGGAAGGTTATTTGTGTCTTCCTTCCTGAAGACAGAACCGAAGTATTTGTTCAGTTGGTCTGCCATTTCTTTGTTCCCCATTATAAATTCACCTGAATCCGACTGCAAGGGACCTACGTTTGTCTTCACTAATCTTTTTCTCTTCACATATCTATAGAAGCTTTTGCAGTCAGTTTTTATGTTCCCTGCAAGCTTCCTCTCGTACTTTATTTTCCCCCTCTTAATTGAATCCTTAGACCTCCTCTGTTGAATTGTAAATTTCTCCCAGTCCTCAGGTTTGTTGCTTTTTCTAGCCAATATATATGCCTCTTCCTTGGTTTTAACATGATCCTTAATTTCCCTTGTTAGCCACGGTTGAGCCACCTTCCCGGTTTTACTTTTACTCCAGACAGGGATATACAATTGCTGAAGTTCATCGATGTGATCTTTAAATGTTTGCCATTGCTTATCCACCGTCAACCCTTTAAGTATCCTTTGCCAGTCTATTCTAGCCAATTCACGCCTCATACTGTCGAAGTTACCTTTCCTTAAGCTCAGGACCCTAGTTTCCGAATTAACTGTGTCATTCTCCATCTGAATAAGAAATTCTACCATATTATGGTCACTCTTCCCCAAGGGGCGTTGCACAACAAGATTGCTAATTAGTCCCTTCTCATCTCACATCACCCAGTCTAGGATGGCCAGCTCTCTAGTTGGTTCCTCGACATATTGGTCTAGAAAACCATCCCTAATACACTCCAGGAAATCCTCCTCCACCGCATTGCTACCAGTTTGGTTAGCCCAATCTATATGTAGATTAAAGTCGCCCATGATAACTGCTGTACCTTTATTGCACACATCCCTTATTTCTTGTTTGATGCTGTCCCCAACCTCACTACTGCTGTTTGGTGGTCTGTACACAACTCCCACTAGCGTTTTCTGCCCTTTGGTATTCCACAGCTCCACAGTACCGATTCTACATCGTCCAGGCTAATGCCCCTCCTTACTATTGCGTTAATTTCCTCTTTAACCAGCAACGCCACCCCGCCTCCTTTTCCTCTCTGCCTATCCTTCCTAAATGTTGAATACCCCTGGATGTTGAGTTCCCAGCCTTGGTCACCCTGGAGCCATGTCTCCATGATGCCAGTTACGTCATACCTGTTAAATGCTGTCTTCGCAGTTAATTCGTCCACCTTATTCCGAATACCCTCGCATTGAGGCACAGAGCCTTCAGGCTTGTCTTTTTTAGAATTTTGGTGTAATGTGGCCCTTTTTTTTTGCCTTGGGTTTCTCTGCCCTCCACTTTTACTATTCTCCTTTCTATCTTTTGCTTCTGCCTCAATTTTATTTCCCTCTGTCTCCCTGCATAGGTTCCTATCCCCCTGCCATGTTAATTTAACTTCTCCCCAACAGCATTAGCAAATACTCCTCCTCGGACATTGGTTCCGGTCCTGCCCAGGTGCATACTATCCGGTTTGTACTGGTCCCACCTCCCCCAGAACTGGTTCCAATGCCCCAGGAATTTGAATCCCTCCCTTCTACACCACTGCTCAAGCCACGTATTCATCTGAGCTATCCTGCGATTCCTACTCTGACTTGCAAGTGGCATTGGTTGCAATGCTGAGATTACTACTTTTGAGGTCCTAGTTCCCTAAATTAGTCTCGTAGGACCTCATCCCGTTTTTTTACCGATATCGTTGGTACCTATATACACCACGACAACTGGTTGTTCACCCTCCCTTTTCAGATACTCCAGAAAAATTAAGTTGCTCCAAAAAAAAATGGAGCAACTCCTGGGCAAATTTGGGCCCAATGAATGGAGCTAAGAAATGAATATAAAAAGAGAAAGCGACATGTCTTAAGTGCACTACTATTTATAGTTAGTACTATTTTCAAATTTAAATTATATTAAATATCAGCAAGCATTACAAAATCATTTTTATATATGCATTTTAGTTATTTAAAAAAGGGTTTGAATGGAATTTTAAATCGAGTCATCGAAATATAATAAAGTTTGTTTACAGTCTGTCTAGAATATTGTCAGTTGTGTGTAAAATATTGAAAGTGAAGCAAAATGGTCCAGAAGAAATACTAAAGTGAAAATGTATTGTTCTTTATAGGCAAAGAATTGTATGGGGTAATGGTTATGCTGTTATTAGATCACCCTTTTGCACTTCAATTTTGAAACAGTTTTTGCTTCCAAACTGGAAACGATCTATTCTGATGAAGGCTTTTGCAATAGCCTGGTTGAGGACTTTGAGATTTGTGTACTGTAATATCCAGGTGTTTCTCCCACTCAACAGCCATGAGCATGCAACCCTGCATGATGTACACGCATGACCATGAAAATTATGGGCAAAAAAGGTTCATCTGGTCCATTAGGCCTGCCCCAGATAGTTGTGTTGCTTGAAGAATCAGGTTTAGACACCCTTACCCACCAGCAGCCATGTAGTCTCCCAGGAGAGGCAAAATGCCAGATTAAAAACCTAAGGCCAATTGGGCGTGGGGGACTATCTGGAAAATTCCATATTGACCTAATTGAAACCAGTCCAGGAATCTGTATTGACTGAGTTTTGCATTACTTGGTATTTTCAACAAGATCATGGCTAATCCTCGAACTCAAATCCACTTTCCCGCCCACTCTCCATATCCCTTGATTCCCCTCGACTCCAAAAATCTATCTATCTCAGGATTGAATATATTCAGAGACTCAGCATCCACAGCCCTCTGGGTCAGAGAATTCCAAAGATTCACAACCCTCTGAGTGAAGAAATTCCTCCTCATCTCTAGCCCCTATCATGAAATTGTGCCCCTTAGTTCTAGACACTCCAGCCAGGGGAAACAACCTCTCAGCATCTATCCTGTCAATCCCCTTTAGGATCTTGTATGTTTCAATGAGATCACCTCTCATTCTTCTAAACTCCAGAGAGTATAGGCCCAATCTACACAATCTCGCATCATAAGACAACCCTCTCATCCCAGAAATTAATCTAATGAACCTCTGTTGCACCGCCTCCAAGGCAAGTATATCCTTCCTTAGATAAGGAGACCAAAACTGTGCACAGTATTCCAGGTGTGGTCTCACCAAGGCCCTGTACAATTGTGGCAAGACTTCCTTACTCTTATACTCCAATCCCCTTGCAATAAAGGACAATATGCAATTTCCCTTCCTTATTGCTTGCTGTACCTGCATGCTAGCTTTCTGTATTTCTTACACAAGGACACCCAAATCTTTCTCAACACCAACCATAAAAAGTTTCTCACCATTGAATAAAATATTCTGTTTTTCTATTCCTACCAAAGTGAATAACCTCACATTTCCCGACATGATACTCCATCTAGAAGGTATGCAGAGAGCCAGCACTCAACGCACAAGCCGACATTTTGTTCAATTGGTCGTCTAGTCCGAGAAAAGAAGAACCGCCTTACATCTAACGTAGTTCTATTTTTGCGTAACGTAATACGCATAACATCTGATCTTTCCCAATCAATAGGAACACAATTCTTTATAACCATTTTATATACCTCTATCGAGTAACACCAAAGGCTATGCATCTCTAAAGTGAGTAGACAAGCTTTTAAAGCCTATTTGAGTGACTTGTGTTTCCTTAAGGTGGCATTAGCCCTACCCAAGTGCGTAAACACTACATTTATCTGTATCCGAACTGGCAGAGATACAGTCCTGTTGCCTATCACATCTAGATCTGCCTATAATCTAGGTTTCTCATCTAAGGTACTAACATCTACATCTGCAAACTTGTGGACAGTTCCTCCAATGCCTTCATCCAGATCATTGAAAAAGATGGTGATGAACAATGGCCTCAACACTGATTCCTGAGGGACTCCACTAGTAACCAGTCCTCATGCGGAACCACTACTGTTAATAACAACCTGATGTCTATGAGAATGATACTCCTTATCAACCCAAAATATGCCACTGGTCCCACAGAACTCAGTCTTATTGTGTTGTTCCTTTTTTAAAAAAAAAGATTCTTGGACTGTGGGTGTCGATGTCAAGGCTGACTTTTATTGCTGTTGATACAAGGAGTGGCTTGCTGGGCCGCTTCAAAGGGTAGTTAAGACTGAACCACGTTGGTGTGGGACTGGAGGTTTCCTTCCCGAAACATTAGTAAACCAGTTGGATTTTTATGACAATCTGACAATCTGACAACTTCATGGTCACTTTTACTGATACTAGGTTTTCTAAACTGAATTCAAATTCTCAAACAGCCGTGGTGGGATTTGGACCCATGCTCTCTGGATTATTAGTCCAGGTCTCTGGATTATGTCTAGTATCATAACTATTAAATTATTGTATCTTAACAAAGGCTTTTTTGAAAATCAAAGCGTATAATGCCAATTAAATAATAAACCAGTAACTAACCTGTAAGTGGTGCATGATGTCTTTAAATAGCTGTGATGAGCGGGCCTTCATGCCGGTTAGTGCCACGTTGAGCTGTGCGAGGTCAGCCCTTGGCGAGTGAAATGCTGTGGTGATTGAAAATGGAGGAAGAGGAGGTGGAGAGGCAGTAACCACTAGAGTCTCTACCTGCCTGAGCTCAAGAGACATGCTCATTGAGGAACACTTGAACCAAATCCCGCTTCCCTTTCACCAACAGTCCAACAATCATTACCACTCTTCTTGCCTCCGAAATCCGATTGCCTTCCTTCACTCTATAAACTTATGGTTTTTGCCCTCACAGCACTACAGAGGCACATACCAACACCAAATCCATATCAAAACACACATTTATCAAATAAATCAAGTCAGCATTCACAAAAAAGATGACTAATCACCCTTGTGCAAGCTGATAATGCCTGTCTTGTGTGCTCGTTTTTCTATCCTGGTGCTCCTACAATTGGCTACGGCTTAGAAGGCTACTGAGCTTCAATTGAGGAAACTTCACATGGCCTTGGAGGACAACTTGGAGCAGCTCTGGGCCTAGATGGCCCGGCTGCAACCTGCAACATCTCTGCATAGACTACAACAGTCTGGGCCAGCTAGCTGAAGAAAAAAGAACAAACTTGCATTTATATAAAGTAACTTTCACGACCTCGGGACGTCCCAAAAAGCTTTGCAACCAATGAAGTACTTTTGAAGCATAGTCACTGTTGTAATGTAGGAAATGCCGCAACCAATTTGTGCACAGAAAACTTCCACAAACAGCAATGAGATAATGACTGGTTAATCTTTTTTTTAATGATGTTGGTTGATGGATAAATATTAGCCAGGACACCGGATGAGTTGTCTTGCTCTTCTTTAAAATAGTGTCCTGGGATCTTTTATATGAACATAAGAAATAGGAACTGGAGTAGGCCATACGGCCCTCGAGCCTGCTCCGCCATTCAATAAGATCACGGCTGATCTGATCATGGACTCTGTTCCACTTTCCCGCCCGCTCCCCATAACCCCTTATCGTTTAAGAAACTGTCTAATTCTGTCTTAAATTTATTCAATGTCCCAACTTCCACAACTCTCTGAGGCAGCGAATTCCACAGATTTACATTCTCTGAGAGAAGAAATTTCTCCTCATCTCAGTTTTAAATGGGCGGCCCCTTATTCTAAGATCATGCCCTCTAGTTCTAGTCTCTCCCATCAGTGGAAATATCTTCTCTGCATCCACCTTGTCAAGCCCCCTCATAATCTTATACGTTTCGATAAGATCACCTCTCATTCTTCTGAATTCCAATGAGTAGAGGCCCAACCTATTCAACCTTTCCTCATAAGTCAACCCCTTCATCCCCAGAATCAACCTAGTGAATCTTCTCTGAACTGCCTCCAAAGCAAGTATATCCTTTCGTAAATATGGAAACCAAAACTGCAAGCAGTATTCCACGTGTGGCCTCACCAATACCTTATGTAGCTGCAGCAAGACTTCCCTGCTTTTATACTCCATCCCCTTTGCAATAAAGGCCAAGATACCATTGGCCTTCCTGATCACTTGCTGTACCTGCATACTATCCTTTTTTTGTTTCATGCACAAGTACCCGCAGGTCCCGTTGTACTGCGACACTTTGCAATCTTTCTCCATTTAAATAATAACTTGCTCTTGGATTTTTTTCTGCCAAAGTGCTTGACCTCACACTTTCCGACATTATACTCCATCTGCCAAATTTTTGCCCACTCACTTAGCCAGTCTATATCCTTTTGCAGATTTTTTTGTGTTATCCTCACACATTGCTTTTCCTCCCATCTTTTTATCGTCAGCAAACTTGGCAACGTTACACTCAGTCCCTTCTTCCAAGTCGTTAATATAGATTGTAAATAGTTGGGGTCCCAGCACTGATCCCTGCGGCACCCCACTAGTTACTGGTTGCCAACCAGAGAACTAACCATTTATCCCGATTCTTTGTTCTCTGTTAGTTAGCCAATCCTCTATCTATGCTAATATATTACCCCCCCCAACCCCGTGAACTTGTATCTTGTTTTGGTTTAACGTCGCATCTGAAAGTCAGCACCTCTGACAATACCGCCCTCCTTCAATATCAGCCAAGTGTCAGCTTACATTATGTGCTCAAGTTTTTGGAGTGGGATTTGGAACTACAACCTTCTGACTTTGAGGCGTGAGTGTTGCCACAGTTAAGTGGAACCAGCAAGGGCACTGTCAGGGGAGCAAGCATTCTATCATCCTAAGAGAGGACAGCGGGTGTCTCTCCCATGGAGTCAAGGCCATACTCCTGGTGTGACGCCTCAGCATTCCTAGGGCTCTGCTGGAGAACATAGTTCAGGAGTGATATTAGGCCCAGGAAGCCCCTTTCAATAGTGGCCCCCAAAGCCAACGTGGCAGCCATCTGAGCTTCCATGGCAGCAGTGTGAGCTGTCATAGTAGCCCTATGAGTTTCCATGGCTGCAGTCTATGTTTCTCTGGAAGCTGTCGTTAGATGCTCCATCATGGTAGGATCCACTGCGTTGTTGGAGCTGACCACTTGCTCCATTTTGGATAGTATGGTGTTCATGCGAAGCCTTGAGATAAGTTGAAGCTGGATTCATCTATGCTCTGCGACATTACGTGCAAGCTCTCTGGCAGGTTGCTTAGAAGGCTCATAAACGAGATGCACTAAAGTAGCCTGGGCCCTCGAAGTCAGCGTCGGAGTCCTCTGCAGTGGAACCAATATGTGACTTTGCACTCTGGTGACCTGACACCTGTGGCATCCTATCCCCATGCCCTAGCTTCTGCGCACTTGTGCCCGGTTAGTTATACTGATGATCCTTCTTCTAACCCAACTTTTAAAGTTAATGTGGTGTCAGTTGGTGTTGCTCTTGAGAGTCATATCAAGTGACGGTGCTTCTTCAGTTCCTCTTTCTCCGCTGTGTGAGGGGCGTCAAAATTCTCAGTTGAACTGAAAGAAAGGGACATGGATTAGCTTGCGGTATAAGGGAGAGCAGAGAAGTTGGAAGTATGTGCAGCTTGTCATGCAGAGTGTGTGGAGTGAGAAATTGGAAGAGACAGTGGATTAGGTATAAAGAAACCTTGCGCAATGTCTCATCCAGCGTCGCCTGTAGTCACGGCCTTTGTCTCTTCCCGTGATGACCAGGATGCTCTCTTCAAAAGGGGAGAGGGTGTGAAGACGGGCTCTTCCTCCTCCAGTGGCAGCCTGTTGCCCTGTATTGTGTGTGACCGGCTGCAAGAAAGAGTGAAGTTTGTTGGTGAGAGCCTTTTGAGGTGTATGAGAATGTGGCTGTTGACAGTCTGTGTGAGATGTGAGTTATGGGTAATAGTGGTGACTGTGTGCGCATGAGGATCGGGAGGTTTAGTGAAGTGTGCTTCAGTGATTGTAGGACAGTGTAGTGGAGAAGGATAGTGTTGTGGGTGCTGTAAGGTGTAATTCATCATATCAGAGGCAGTCCCTCGGAATTGAGGAAGACTTGCTTCCACTCTTAAAATGAGTCCTTAGGTGGCTGAACAATCCAATACAAGAGTCACAGTCCCTGTCACAGGTGGGACCGATAGTCGTTGAGACTGTGAGTGGTATAGCTATGATAAAGTATTTTAGCAGTCTTCTTACTGTAATAACTCTCACTTGACTGGTCATTCAGGATTGGTTGCTTCCTAAGTCATAGAATTATACAGCACAGAAGGAGGCCATTCAACCCATTGTGCTGAATCTTTGAAAGAGCTACCTAATTAGCCCCAAACCTGCTCTTTACCCATCGCCCTGTAAATGTTTCCATTTCAAATATATATCCAATTACCTTTTGAAAGTGAAATTATTGAAAAAGTTTCTTGCATTGCAGCCATGTTGTAGGTGCAATGCTCCTGGCATTGATGCACTCAGCAATCTCTCCTCACTGCCTACTGAGTAGATTCCTGAAGGGTTTCCTGCACCGAGAGTGGGCAGGGGGTGGAAGGAAGGAAGGAAGGATGCTCCCCCCCCTCCATTGCTTGTATCAGAGAACCTTGGTGCCTGCTCGCTCCCTCAGACAGCCATTTCTTGAATATGTTCCATAATCTTTGCAGCAAGACTGCACCTCCCCATTAAGAGGTTCTGGCTGCCATAAATAGTATCCTGGACTCCTGACATTGGTCCCCACTGTTAGGCATGCAGCCAATGAATAGTGCTGGCTACACCCGCAAATCTTTGTAATTATTTGGCAGCATAGATATTGCCTGTTGCCGGCATTGAAGTCAATTGGCACAGGTAGTCCCTGACCCCCTGCACACCTGTTTTTGGGCGTGGTCCAATTTCTAGGCCCTTGATTCCTACGGCAGTGAAATGTAATCTATTTGCTAAAGTCATTGGAAGACATGTGGAATGTTCAACATGTTAAATCATATCTTTTAAATAGTGCAATAATTTCATGATTGACATACTGGAGAGTGAGCAGTATAGAAATAATAAGTATGCTTTTTAAAAAAAATCAATTTTAGCATCTCAAACAAATGTGATTTTTTTTTTTCTCCCCATAGCAAACTTTTCACTGAGGTGTGATGTCTTAAATAAAACAGTTGACTATATATATAAAAACAAGATACTGTGGATGCTGGAAATCCAAAATAAAAACAGAAAATGCTGGAAAAACTCAGCAGGCCTGGCCACATCTGTGGAGAGAAACCGGAATATCGTTTCAGGTTGATGACTTTTCATCAGAACTGGAAAATGTTGCAGATGTAACAGGTTTTAAGCAATATAAGGGCAGAGAAAGGGAGAAAAGACCAAAAGAGAACGTCTGTGATCGGGTAACTAAACAAAGTTCTTTTTCATCGCATGATACAGTTTTACTTGCTGTTGGTATCATCCTGTGAATTGTTCAGCTATCTTGAAATTAATCTCTAGCTTAAATCTAAAGTTTTTTTTTAAACTATTTTTTGTTTTAGGAGGCAAGCATTCATCTAGTGTATATGATCAAGCTTTGAGTGATTGCTCATCGCATTCTCAGGACAAATTGGTTTCACTCCTAGAAAAGGAGGAAAAAGTATGTTGCATTATCTGCAAAGAGAGTTGTGTGTCAGTTTTTCACTGTCAGTTTTTCAGTGTGTCACTGCAGTCAGTTTAAAAAAAAAACTAAAATCTACAACGTGTTCAACAGAATGCTTTTAAATGTTGCCAATGGTTTATTGTAAAATAAAAGTGAATTTAAGGGGGTTTGCAAGAACCCAAGTACACATTCATAACAACATAAGAATTAAGAACAGTTGTAGGCAAAACGGGCCTTCAAACCTGCTCCACCATTTAGCAAGGGGGGCATGGCAGATCTTTGATCACAACTTGATTTCCCTAGAGTCCAAAAATCTATCCATCTCAGCCTTGAATATACTCAATGACTCAGCATCCACAGCCCTTTGGGGTAGAGAATTCCAAAGATTCAAGTCTCAAATGGCTATTCCTTTATCCTGAGACTCTGCCCCCTAGTTCCAGACTCTCCAGTCAGGAGAAAAGAACCTCTTGGCTTCTATCCTAACAATCCCCCTCAGTATCTTGTATGTTTCAATGAGATCATCTTTTATTCTTCTGAACTCCAGAGAGTATAAGCTCAATTGACTCGATCTCTTCTCGCATGACAACCCTCTCATATCAGGGATCAATCTAATGAACTGTTGTTGCACTGCCTCAAAGGCAAGTATGTCCTTCCTCAGATAAGGAGACCAAAATTGCGCACAGTACTCCTGGTATGGTCTCACCAAAACCCTATACAACTGCAGTAGGACTTCATTACTCTTGTACTTCAACCCCCTCACAATAAAGGCCAACATTCCATTTACCTTCCTAATTGCTTGGTGTACCTGCATGCTAACTTTGTGTTTTCTGTATGAGGATACCTAAATCTCTTTGAACATCAACATTTAATGGTTTCTCACCATTTAAAAAATATTCTTTATGAAAGGAAAAATAGACTATGAGAGTAAACTAGCACAAAATATAAAAACAGATTGCAAGAGTTTCTATACATATATAAAAAGGAAAAGCGTGGCTAAAGTAAATGTTGGTCCCTGAGAGGACGAGACCAGGGAATTAGTAATGGGGAATATGGACTTTAATATGCACATAGATTGGGCTAACCAAACTGGAAGCAATACGGTGGAGGAGGATTTTCTGGAGTGCATAAGGGATGGTTTTTTAGACCAATATGTCGAGGAACCAACTAGGGGGGAGGCCATCTTAGACTGGGTGTTATGTAATGAGAAAGGATTAATTAGCAATCTCGTTGTGCGAGGCCCCTTGGGGAAGAGTGACCATAATATGGTGGAATTCTGCATTAGGATGGAGAATGAAACAGTTAATTCAGAGACCATGGTCCAGAACTTAAAGAAGGCTAACTTTGAAGGTATGAGGCGTGAATTGGCTGAGATGGATTGGCGAATGATACTTAAGGGGTTGACTGTGGATGGGCAATGGCAGACATTTAGAGACCGCATGGATGAACTACAACAATTGTACATTCCTGTCTGGCATAGAAATAAAAAAGGGAAGGTGGCTCAACCGTGGCTATCAAGGGAAATCAGGGATAGTATTAAAGCCAAGGAAGTGGCATACAAATTGGCCAGAAATAGCAGCGAACCTGGGGACTGGGAGAAATTTAGAACTCAGCAGAGGAGGACAAAGGGTTTGATTAGGGCAGGGAAAATGGAGTATGAGAAGAAGCTTGCAGGGAACATTAAGACGGATTGCAAAAGTTTCTATAGATATGTAAAGAGAAAAAGGTTAGTAAAGACAAATGTAGGTCCCCTGCAGTCAGAATCAGGGGAAGTCATAACGGGGAACAAAGAAATGGCGGACCAATTGAACCAGTACTTTGGTTCGGTATTCACGAAGGAGGACACGAACAACCTTCCGGTTATAAAAGGGGTCGGGGGGTCTAGTAAGGAGGAGGAACTGAGGGAAATCCTTATTAGCCGGGAAATTGTGTTGGGGAAATTGATGGGATTGAAGGCCGATAAATCCCCAGGGCCTGATGGACTGCATCCCAGAGTACTTAAGGAGGTGGCCTTGGAAATAGTGGATGCGTTGACAGTCATTTTCCAACATTCCATTGACTCTGGATCAGTTCCTATGGAGTGGAGGGTAGCCAATGTAACCCCACTTTTTAAAAAAGGAGGGAGAGAGAAAACAGGGAATTATAGACCGGTCAGCCTGACATCGGTAGTGGGTAAAATGATGGAATCAATTATTAAGGATGTCATAGCAGTGCATTTGGAAAGAGGTGACATGATAGGTCCAAGTCAGCATGGATTTGTGAAAGGGAAATCATGCTTGACAAATCTTCTGGAATTTTTTGAGGATGTTTCCAGTAGAGTGGATAAGGGAGAACCAGTTGATGTGGTATATTTGGACTTTCAGAAGGCGTTCGACAAGGTCCCACACAAGAGATTGATGTGCAAAGTTAGAGCACATGGGATTGGGGGTAGTGTACTGACATGGATTGAGAACTGGTTGTCAGACAGGAAGCAAAGAGTAGGAGTAAATGGGTACTTTTCAGAATGGCAGGCAGTGACTAGTGGGGTACCGCAAGGTTCTGTGCTGGGGCCCCAGCTGTTTACACTGTACATTAATGATTTAGACGAGGGGATTAAATGTAGTATCTCCAAATTTGCGGATGACACTAAGTTGGGTGGCAGTGTGAGCTGCGAGGAGGATGCTGTGAGGCTGCAGAGCGACTTGGATAGGTTAGGTGAGTGGGCAAATGCATGGCAGATGAAGTATAATGTGGATAAATGTGAGGTTATCCACTTTGGTGGTAAAAACAGAGAGACAGACTATTATCTGAATGGTGACAGATTAGGAAAAGGGGAGGTGCAAAGAGACCTGGGTGTCATGGTACATCAGTCATTGAAGGTTGGCATGCAGGTGCAGCAGGCGGTTAAGAAAGCAAATGGCATGTTGGCCTTCATAGCAAGGGGATTTGAGTACAGGGGCAGGGAGGTGTTGCTACAGTTGTACAGGGCATTGGTGAGGCCACACCTGGAGTATTGTGTACAGTTTTGGTCTCCTAACCTGAGGAAGGACATTCTTGCTATTGAGGGAGTGCAGCGAAGGTTCACCAGACTGATTCCCGGGATGGCGGGACTGACCTATCAAGAAAGACTGGATCAACTGGGCTTGTATTCACTGGAGTTCAGAAGAATGAGAGGGGACCTCATAGAAACATATAAAATTCTGACGGGGTTAGACAGGTTAGATGCAGGAAGAATGTTCCCAATGTTGGGGAAGTCCAGAACCAGGGGTCACAGTCTAAGGATAAGGGGTAAGCCATTTAGGACCGAGATGCGGAGGAACTTCTTCACCCAGAGAGTGGTGAACCTGTGGAATTCTCTACCACAGAAAGTTGTTGAGGCCAATTCACTAAATATATTCAAAAAGGAGTTAGATGAGGTCCTTACTGCTAGGGGGATCAAGGGGTATGGCGAGAAAGCAGGAATGGGGTACTGAAGTTGAATGTTCAGCCATGAACTCATTGAATGGCGGTGCAGGCTAGAAGGGCCGAATGGCCTACTCCTGCACCTATTTTCTATGTTTCTATGTTTCTATGTTTCTATGGAGATGGCAGAAATTCTGAACAAATATTTTGTATCAGTCTTTGCAGTAGAGGACACTAACAATATTCCGGCAGTGGATAGTCAAGGGGCTATATATAGGGGGGGGAGGAACTTAACACAGTCACTATCACTAAGGAGGTGGTACTCAGTAAGATAATGGGACTAAAGGCAGATAAATCCCCTGGACCTGATGGCTTGCATCCTATCGTCTTGAGAAGTAGCAGCAGGGATTGTGGATGATTTGGTTGTAATTTACCAAAATTCCCTGGATTCTGGGGAGGTCCCAGCAGATTGGAAAACTGCAAATGTCACGTCCCTATTTAAAAAAAGGAGGTAGACAAAAAGCAGGAAACTATAGACCAGTTAGCCTAACATCTGTGGTTGGGAAAATGTTGGCGTCCATTATTAAAGAAGCAGTAGCAGGACATTTGGAAAAGCAAAATTCAGTCAGGCAGAGTCAGCATGGGTTTATGAAGGGGAAGTCATGTTTGACAAATTTTCTGGAGTTCTTTGAGGAAATAACAAACAGGGTGGATAAAGGGGAACCAGTGGATGTGGTGTATTTGGACTTCCAGAAGGCATTTGACAAGGTGCCACATAAAAGGTTACTGCACAAGATAAAAGTTCACGGGGTTGGGGGTAATATATTAGCATGGATAGAGGATTGGCTAACTTTTTAAAAAAGGAGGGAGAGAGAAAACAGGGGAATTATAGACCAGTCAGCCTGACATCGGTAGTGGGTAAAATGATAGAATCAACTATTAAGGATGTCATAGCAGTGCATTTGGAAAGAGGTGACATGATAGGTCCAAGTCAGCATGGATTTGTAAAAGGGAAATCATGCTTGACAAATCTTCTGAAATTTTTTGAGGATGTTTCCAGTCGAGTGGACAAGGGAGAACCAGTTGATGTGGTGTATTTGGACTTTCAGAAGGCTTTCGACAAGGTCCCACACAAGAGATTAATGTGCAAAGTTAAAGCACATGGGATTGGGGGTAGTGTGCTGACGTGGATTGAGAACTGGTTGGCAGACAGGAAGCAAAGAGTAGGAGTAAATGGGTACTTTTCAGAATGGCAGGCAGTGACTAGTGGGGTACCGCCAAGGTTCTGTGCTGGGGCCCCAGCTGTTTACATTGTACATTAATGATTAATGAGGGGGTTAAATGTAGTATCTCCAAATTTGCGGATGACACGAAGTTGATTGGCAGTGTGAGCTGCGAGGAGGATGCTATGAGGCTGCAGAGTGACTTGGATAGGTTAGGTGAGTGGGCAATAATTTGTCAGATGGAGTATAATGTCGGAAAGTGTGAAGTCATGCACTTTGGCAGAAAAAAAAATTGAAGAGCAAGTTATTATTTAAAGGGAGAAAGATTGCAAAGTGCCACACTACAGTGGGATCTGGGGGTACTTCTGCATGAAACACAAAAGGATAGTATGCAGGTACAGCAAGTGATCAGGACGACCAATGGTATCTTGGCCTTTATTGCAAAGGGGATGGAGTATAAAAGCAGGGAAGTCTTGCTACAGCTATATAAGGTATTGGTGAGGCCACATGTGGAATACTGCTTGCAGTTTTGGTTTCCATATTTACAAAAGGATATACTTGCTTTGGAGGCAGTTCAGAGAAGGTTCACTAGGTTGATTCCGGGAATGCGGGGGTTGACTTATGAGGAAAGGTTGAGTAGGTTGGGCCTTTACTCATTGGAATTCAGAAGAATGAGAGGTGATCTTATCGAAACGTATAAGATTATGAGGGGGCTCGACAAGATGGATGCAGAGAGGATATTTCCACTCGTAGGGGAAACTGAAACTAGGGGACATAGTCTTACAAGAAGGAGCCACCGATTCAAAACAGAGATGAGGAGAAATTTCTTCTAAGGGTTGTAAATCTGTGGAATTTGCTGCCTCAGAGAGCTGTGGAAGCTGGGACATTGAATAAATTTAAGACAGAATTAGACAGTTTCTTAAACGATAAGGGGTTATGGGGAGCGGGCGGGGAAGTGGAGCTGAGTCCACGATCAGATCAGCCATGATCTTATTGAATGGCGGACCAGGCTCGAGTGGCTGTATGGCCTACTCCTGTTCCTATTTCTTATGTTCTTATGCTATTCTGTTTCTATTCCTACCAAATTGAATAATAAAATGTTGCACGCACTATAATTATTCATCCAAAGAAAGTAGTAAGAGCTGCTAAAAGAAAATATAAGAATAAACTTGCGAGGGACATCAAGGACAACATTAAAGGTTTTTACAAGTAAATTAAGAGAAAGAAGGTGGTTAAGAGTAATGTAGGCCCTTTAAAGCATGTGATGATGGACTTGGAACTTGTTGGAGCGGGGCATCATGGCATACGCTGTTGGACTTTTTCCTGCACCCTTCAGTTCCAAAAATCTTTGTCTGAACTTGGTGGAAGTGCGAGCTGATAACGGCGTGGTGAGGGCAACAGGGTATTTAGGACCTCCAGTGAACGGCAGAAATGTCAGTGTATCTTAACCAATGAGATTTAAGGATTGAGAAATAAACAGCAACAACTGAAGTGGGTGAATTAGAATCAAATTAGGTACAGAAAGATAAAAAAAAGAGGGAAAGACAGATTGGGTTAAGAGAGTGAGGAAAAAAAGAGACAAAGGAACAGTAAGAATTTTTAAATGTGACCTTTTTAAAATCTTCAACTATTTACAACCTGAAGGAATGAGACTCCACAGTTTAAATTTTTTTGTTTCCAGGCCAGAGAGGTTGGCATTTATTAATTATCATGTCGTTAAAAGGGTGTTTACACTATTGATTAGACTTATCTTTCTGTGGTGAGTTTAATTGGCAATGACTGTGCAAATCCAGCACGTTCTTAACAGGGAAGCGTGATGCTGTTTGTGCAAAGCAAACTGCACGGCGGTGCAATTCGACCAGCAAGTTCTGGAGATTCCCAACTCACAGCATATCTCTTAATCCCCTGCACTTGCTGGCAGGTTTAATAATGGTGTGCGTTGTCACACTCCGTTTTTTCCAGCAATTTCCGACCCATCGTAATTGAAATTCACGAAATGGCAGGCTTGCTAAATACTTTACTCTATATTGGTCTTCACAGTAGAGGATGAGGATAAAGCATTTCGCCTCATCCTTGACTTGTCTGCAGCTTTTGACACGGTTGACCACTCTAATCTTCTCCAATGCCTCTCCACTGTCGTCCAGCTAGGTAGCACTGTACTTGCCTGGTTCCATTCTTACCTATCTAATCGTAGCCAGAGAATCACCTGCGAACGGCCTTTCTTCCCGCCCCCGCATCGTTATCTTTGGTGTCCCCCAAGGATCTATCCTTGGCCGTCCTATTTCTCATATACATGTTGCCCCTCGGCGACATCATCCGGAAACACAGCAATCAGTTTCCACATGTACACTGATGATGCTCAGCTCTACTTCACTACCACTTCTCTCAACCCCTCCACGTTCGCTAAATTGTCAGATTGCTTGTCCGATGTTCAGTTCTGGATGAGCAGAAATGTTCTCCAATTGAATATTGGGAAGATCAAAGCCATTGTTTTCTGTCCCCGCCACAAACTCCGTTCCCGAGCCATTGACTTCACTCTTTTCCCCAACTCCTGTCTGAGGCTGAACCAGACTGTTCGCAGCCTTTAGTGTCATATTTGACTCTGAAATGAGCTTTCGACCACATATCCGCAGCATAACTAAGACCGCCTATTTCCACCTCCGTAACATTGCCCGTCTCCACTCTTGCTTCAGCTCATCCGTTGCTGAAGCCCTCATCCATGGCTTTGTTACTCTAGACTTGACTATTCCAACGCACTTCTGGCTGGCCTCCTACATTCTACCTTATGTAAACTATAGGTGATCCAAAACCCGGCTGCTCGTGTCCTACCTCACACCAAATCCCGCTCACCCATCACCCCTGTGCTCGCTGACCCACATTTCAAAATGTTCATCCTTATTTTCAAATCCCTCCATGGCCTTGCCCCTCCCTATTTCTGTAATCTCCTCCTGCCCCACAACACCCTGAGATGTCTGCACTCCAATTCTGCCCTCCTGAGTATCCCTGATTATAATCACTCAACCATTAGTGGCCGTGCCTTCTGTTGCCTAGACGCCCAAGCTCTGGAACTCCCTGCCTAAACTTCTCCACCTCTCTACCTCTCTTTCCTCCTTCAAGATGCTCCATAAAAGATATCTCTGTGAGGACCTGCTCTAATTTCTACTTGTGCAGATCGCTGTCAAATTTTTATCTCTCAATACTCCTATGAAGCGCCTTGCAACATTTCACAACGTTCAAGGCGCTATATAAATACAAGTTATTGTTGTTGAGATACGAGAAAATCTAAAAATAAGTCGAGGAAGAAATTATTAGATTTTAGTACAGGTAAAAGAAAATGGTAATGCAGAAAATAATGAGACTCCAGGACCTGATAGTTTCCACCCCAAGGAATTAAAAGAAGCAGGTGAGGAAATTATAGATACTCCTGTCATGATCTTCCAAAAAACTCTTGATTCAGGAATTATCTCCTTGGATTGGAAAATTGCTATTGCCACTTCATTATTTAAGATGGGTAGGAGAGCGAAACAAGGAAATTATAGGCCTATTAGTCTAACGTCTGTTGTGGAGAAGTTAGTCGAATGTGTTATTCAGGACAGTGATTGAGCACTTGGACAAATATGAATTCATCAGAGAGCCAGCATGGATTTTTCTGTCATTTCTAATGAACCTGGTTGAATTTTTTTGAGGAGTCAACCAATGTGGTAGATGAGGGAGTATCTATGGGTGTTGTTTATATGGCGTCCAGAAGGCTTGTGTCCAGGCTTAACAAAAATGAGAGCGCATGGAATTGGAGGCATCCTATTGAAATGGGTAGGGAATTGGTTAGGGGGTAGGAGATAAAGAATCATAGAATGATAGAAATTTACAGCCCGGAAGAGGCCATTTCGGCCCATCGTGTCCATGCCGGCCGACAAAGAGCTATCTAGTCTAATCCACTTTCCAGATCTTGGTCTATAGCCCTGTATGTTACGGCACTTCAAGTGCACATCCAAGTGCTTTTTAAATGCGGTGAGAGTTTCTGCTTCTACCACCCTTTTAGGCAGTGAGTTCCAGACCCTCACCACCCTCTGGGTGAAGAAATTTCCCCTCCAATCCCCTTTAAACCTCCTACCAATTACTTTAAATCTAAGAGTAGGGATAATGGATATGTACTCAAATTGGCAGAATCGGACTACTGGTGATCAGTGTTCCCTTTAAGCTGCAGGGCCGGGCATTCTCTGGACCTCGTGCGCAGCCTGCTTTTCAGTACTGCACAAATGTGGCATTTTGAATGGGAGCCGCGCGCCCAAATAAAATTAACGGGAACACTGGTTGACCCCCAGGGATCTGTAGTAAGCGACATGTATAGCTTTTCACTATATTTATAAATGACTTTGATGAAAGAATAGAGAGCTGTATATATATCCAGGTTTGCTGACATCAAGTTAGTGGCACAGTAAATAGTTTAGATGGGAGCAAGAAGTTGCAAAGTGATATTGATAAATTAAGTGAGTGGGCAAAACTCTGGCAGATGGAGTTCAAGGTGGGGAAGTGCAAGGCCATCCACTTTGGACCAAGGAAAGATAGATCAGAGTATTTTCTAAATGGTGAAAAGCTATGAACTGGATCAACAGAGATTTAGGGATCAAAGTGCAGAAATCACTAAAAGCTAGTGGACAGGTACAAAAAATAATTTAAAAGATAGGATATCTCAAGGGGGCTGGAATACAAAGGAGTGAAAGTTATGTTGCAGCTATAAAAAGCCCTGGTTTAAACGCTATTTAGAGTTCTGTTTAGTTCTGGGCATCGCACCTCTGGGAGGATATATTGGCCATGGAGGGGTACATAAGAATTAGGAACAGGAGTAGGCCATCTAGCCCCTCGAGCCTGCTCCGCCATTCAACAAGATCATGGCTGATCTGGCCGTGGACTCAGCTCCACTTACCCGCCCGCTCCCCATAACCCTTAATTCCCTTATTGGTTAAAAATCTATCTATCTGTGATTTGAATACATTCAATGAGCTAGCCTCAACTGCTTCCTTGGGCAGAGAATTCCACAGATTCACAACCCTCTGGGAGAAGAAATTCCTTCTCAACTCGGTTTTAAATTGGCTCCCCCGTATTTTGAGGTTGTGCCCCCTAGTTCTAGTCTCCCCGACCAATGGAAACAACCTCTCTGCCTCTATCTTGTCTATCCCTTTCATGATTTGAAATGTTTCTATAAGATCCCCCCTCATTCTTCTGAACTCCAACGAGTAAAGACCCAGTCTACTCAATCTATCATCATAAGGTAACCCCCTCATCTCCGGAATCAGCCGAGTGAATCGTCTCTGTACCCCCTCCAAAGCTAGTATATCCTTCCTTCAGTAAGGTGACCAAAACTGCACGCAATACTCCAGGTGCGGCCTCACCAATACTCTGTACAGTTGCAGCAGGACCTCCCTGCTTTTGTACTCCATCCCTCTCGCAATGAAGGCCAACATTCCATTCGCCTTCCTGATTACCTGTTGCACCTGCAAACTAACTTTTTGGGATTCATGCACAAGGACCCCCAGGTCCCTCTGCACCGCAGCATGTTGTAATTTCTCCCCATTCAAATAATATTCCCTTTTACTGTTTTTTTTTTTCCCCAAGGTGGATGACCTCACATTTTCCGACATTGTATTCCATCTGCCAAACCTTAGCCCATTCGCTTAACCTATCTAAATCCCTTTGCAGCCTCTCTGTGTCCTCTACACAACCCGCTTTCCCACTAATTTTTGTGTCATCTGCAAATTTTGTTACACTACACTCTGTCCCCGCTTCCAGGTCATCTATGTATATTGTAAACAGTTGTGGTCCCAGCACCGATCCCTGTGGCACACCACTAACCACCGATTTCCAACCCGAAAAGGACCCATTTATCCCGACTCTCTGCTTTTTGTTCGCCAGCCAATTCTCTATCCATGCTAATACATTTCCTCTGACTCCGCGTACCCTTATCTTCTGCAGTAACTTTTGTGTGGCACCTTATCGAATGCCTTTTGAAAATCTAAATACACCACATCCATCGGTACACCTCTATCCACCATGCTCATTATATCCTCAAAGAATTCCAGTAAATTAGTTAAACATGATTTCCCCTTCATGAATCCATGCTGCGTCTGCTTGATTGCACTATTACTATCCAGATGTACCGCTATTTCTTCCTTAATGATAGTTTCAAGCATTTTCCCCACTACAGATGTTAAACTAACCGGCCTATAGTTACCTGCCTTTTGTTTGCCCCCTTTTTTAAACAGAGGCGTTACATTAGCTATTTTCCAATCCGCTGGTACCTCCCCAGAGTCCAGAGAATTTTGGTAGATTATAACAAATGCATCTGCTATAACTTCTGCCATCTCTTTTAATACCCTGGGATGCATTTCATCAGGACCAAGGGACTTGTCCACCTTGAGTCCCATTAGCCGGCCCAGCACTACCCCCCTAGTGATAGTGATTGTCTCAAGGTCGTCCCTTCCCACATTCCTGTGACCAGCAATTTTTGGCATGGTTTCTGTGTCTTCCACTGTGAAGACGGAAGCAAAATAATTGTTTAAGGTCTCAGCCATTTCCACATTTCCCATTATTAAATCCCCCTTCTCATCTTCTAAGGGACCAACATTTACTTTAGTCACTCTTTTCCGTTTTATATATCGGTAAAAGCTTTTACTATCCGTTTTTATGTTTTGCGCAAGTTTACCGTCGTAATCTATCTTTCCTTTCTTTATTGCTTTCTTAGTCATTCTTTGCTGTCGTTTAAAATTTTCCCAGTCTTCTATTTTCCCACTAACCGTGGCCACCTTATACGCATTGGTTTTTAATTTGATGCTCTCCTTTATTTCCTTGGTTATCCACGGCTGGTTATCCCTTCTCTTACCGCCCTTTTTCACTGGAATATATTTTTGTTGAGCACTATGAAAGAGCTCCTTAAAAGTCCTCCACTGTTCCTCAATTGTGCCACCGTTTAGTCTGTGTTTCCAGTCTACTTTAGCCAACTCTGCCCTCATCCCACTGTAGTCCCCTTTGTTTAAGCAGAGTATGCTCGTTTGAGACACTACTTCCTCATCCTCAATCTGTATTACAAATTCAACCATATTGTGATCACTCATTCCGAGAGGATCCTTTACTAGGAGATCGTTTATTATTCCTGCCTCATTACACAGGACCAGATCTAAGATAGCTTGCTCCCTTGTAGGTTCTGTAACATACTGTTCTAAGAAACAATCCCGTATGCATTCTATGAATTCCTCCTCCAGGCTACCCCGTGCGATTTGATTTGACCAATCGATATGTAGGTTAAAATCCCCCATGATTACTGCCGTTCCTATTTCACATGCCTCCATTATTCCCTTGATTATTGCCCGCTGCACCGTGAAGTTATTATTTGGGGGCCTATAAACTACGCCCACCAGTGACTTTTTCCCCTTACTATCTCTAATCTCCACCCACAATGATTCAACATTTTGTTCATTAGAGCCAATATCATCTCTCACAACTGCCCTGATATCATCCTTTATTAACAGAGCTACCCACCTCCTTTCTCTTCTTGTCTATCTTTCCGAATCGTCAGATACCCCTGTATGTTTAATTCCCAGTCTTGGCCACCCTGCAACCACGTTTCTGTAATGGCCACCAAATCATACCCATTTGTAATGATTTGTGCCGTCAACTCATTTACTTTATTTTGAATGCTGCGTGCGTTTAGGTGGAGTGTTTTAATACTAGTTTTTAAACCATGATTTTTAGTTTTGACCCCTCCTGCAGCCCCTTTATATTCAGTAACCCTTTTTGTTTTTTGCCTTGGGTTTCTTTGCCCTCCACTTTTACTCATCTCCTTTCTGTCTTTTGTTTTTGTCTCATTTTTGTTTCCCTCTGTCTCCCTGCATTGGTTCCCATCCCCCTGCCATATTAGTTTAACTCCTCCCCAACAGCACTAGCAAACACTCCCCCGAGGACATTGGTTCCGGTCCTGCCCAGGTGCAGACCGTCCGGTTTGTACTGGTCCCACCTCCCCCAGAACCGGTTCCAATGCCCCAGGAATTTGAATCCCTCCCTGCTGCACCACTGCTCAAGCCACGTATTCATCTGAGCTATCCTACGATTCCTACTCTGACTGGCAACGTGGCACTGGTAGCAATCCTGAGATTACTACTTTTGAGGTCCTATGTTTTAATTTAGCTCCTAGCTCCTTAAATTCGTCTTGTAGGATCATCCCTTTTTTTACCTATATCGTTGGTACCAATGTGCACCAATGTGTAGTGCAGATTCACCGGAATTATACTAGGATTAAATTATGAGGACCAGTTGCATAGAGTAGGCTTGTATTCTCTTGGGTGCAGAAGATTAAGGGGTGGTCTAATTGAGGTGTTTAAGATGATTAAAGGAATTGATAAGGTAAATAGAAAGAAACTATTTCTTCTGGAGTCCAGAACAAGTTGGCAAAACCTTAAAATTAGAGCAGCATCTAGACTACTGGTGATCAGTGTTCCCTTTAAGCTGCATGGCCGCACGTGCACGCACCCGTGCACATACACACATACACACATACACACACACACACACACACACACACACACACACTGAGGCTAGGTCAATCCAAAAGTGTTACGGGTTATGGAACCAAGACGTGTATATGAAGTTAAGATGCAGATCAGCCATGATTCAATTGAATGGCAGAATAGGCTTGAGGGGCTGAATGGCTTATTTATATTCCTATTTGAATAACCTAGTTAAAATGTAATACATTTAGTAGGCCCAGGATTTGTACACATTTAACTTGTTTTGTACATATTAATCTAGTCACTGCCTATCCGTAGTCAAAAGGTGGAAAATTCATTCCTATTCATTAAGTTTGGTCTTTTTTCCTTTTGTGGCTGTTTTTGCCATTATTTTTCACTGGGGTGGCTAAATGCCATGTATTTCACGGGGGAATTGTCATCTTTGAATAAAACTGTAAGAGCATGACTAAGTAGTAATTTGCTTGCCTGCTGTGCTGTATTGCTAATTTTCTTTCAGATTCCAGCACCAGACAATATAAGAAGTTTGACAAAAAATGCTATTATGGTTGAATTTAAAGTTTATAGTTAATGGGGCTTCATTTTTCTGTATTATTTGGGTGCAATAATTGTATTGTTACAAGGATACAAAATACTGTTAAAATAGGGTGCAGAAAGCTGCAGAAATTGTGTGCTGAATGCGTATGTGTAACAGGAAAATCACGTATTGATAATTATACTCTTGGTCAAGGTGAATCAGATAAAGTACGATTTACTGTAACATACTGCCTTGGAGAAGGTGCAGAGAACATGGAATGGTACCAGAGATGAAGGACTTCAGTTATATAACGAGACTGGAGAAACTGGGATTGTTCTTAGATCAGAGAAGGTTATAGATGATTTAATAGAGGTGTTTAAAAATATGAGAGTTTTTGATTGAGTAGATAGGATGACACTGTTTCCACTGGCAGGAGGATCAGTAACCAGAGGGAACAGATTAAAGATAATTGGCAAAAAATCCTGAGGGGAAATGAGATTTTTTTTATGCAGTGAGTTGTTACGATATGAAATACACGACTTGAAAGGATGGTGGAAAATATTCAATAGTAACTTATAAAGGAGAATTGGATATATACTTGAAAAGGAGAGATTTGTAGGCGTATGGGAAAAGAGCAGGGGAGTGGGACTAATTGGATGTCTCTTTCAAAAAGCTGGCACAGACACGATGCCCTGAATTGCCTCCTTCTGTGTTGTATGATTCTATGATATTGCAAAATAATTTAGAATTCAAATGTAGCTGACCATGCATATATTTGCAGCAGTTAGAACTTTTGTATGTGCATTACTCATTTAAACAAATGCTGTAGAAACTCATACTTTATTCTCTTGGAACCACATTATTTCTCCTCTCATTGTCAGCCCTCTGGTACGTTGCTTAAATGACTTCTTTATGTAGGAATCTAGACATAGAGTATTGACGAGCCTTTTGGCCATGGAAGAACTTGCTGTTGAGCTTGATAGTATGCTTGTCTGAAACTCGCATGCATGCATTTTCCAGCAGGGCTGACTGAATGGGGATCAGGAGTGGCAAGTCTATTTGTGCTGTTCTGTAGCCATGCTAAGACTTATCGTTTCCAAATTAATTTTCAACTTGATTACCACAGTTACTGAGAGACTTCTCAATAAAGTGAATCTCTAAATGTTTTGACTATAAGTCAACAAGGAATCTGGATATCCTGAAGCAGGCATGTCTGCTTACCTGACCCTTCTATGTTGAGTACCAATAATAGATTGCTGAAAACTTCGCTGTCTGGACAGTGTTATCTATTTTAACCTGGAAGTTGTCGCCAGCAAAAGTCTGACTTATTGCAACACTGATCTGAGCAGATGTCTTCTGGATCAAAATGTTAATTGTTAGACGAGCTGTTTTTTGCAATTGGTTATCAAACTATTTAATAAATGTCTCCTAAATCGAGATGTTCCAGCAACACCAATGAAGAATGTGCCCTTAATGTGTCAGTTTGGCTTGGTTGGTAGTACTTTTGCCACAGATTGTAGCAGTCTTTCCTCTGAATCAGCAGATTATGGATTCAGACTTCACAATGGACTTGAGATCATGATCGAAGCTAACACTTCAGTACATTACTGAGGGATTACTGTGTTGTTACAACTGCCATCTTTCAAATGAGTTGTTAAATTGAGACCAATTTGCTTGCTCAGGTGGACAATAAGGCACTATTGGAAGTGGAGCAGAAAGTTGTCTGTTTTCCTTCAACTGATGCCGCCAAAGGAAAAGGGATTCTTTGTTTGTGGGACTTTGCTGTGTGCAGATTGGCTTCAGTGTTTGCCTACATAACAACAGTGACAGCAATTTAAAAGTAACGCTCTGAGATGTCCTGAGGATGTTCATTTTTCAGGTGCCTGGTTTCATACAATTCTAGGCTTAGTCTTCTAGCTATTAGACTGATTTGGGACCACGCAGCTTGGATACTTTCTAATGGGGGACTGAGATGTGACAGGGTCAGGTGCAATACTAGATGTGGATCCTGAGGCTGATGATTGAGATACACTGTTTTGTAAGTGGAAATTGAATTACATTCAGCTGACCATTTTGGTGCTACATTTTGTGGGTAATTTAACATTCAGTTCAGATCATCCATACTGAGGTAGACTCCAGTTTGACGAGGACTGATCACTATTAACCACCATGTTTTTAACCATATATGCAACTTTATATTGGATTTGAGCTTGCAGTCAATACACTTTTGGAGTGCCTATAACTCAATCTTGGGTATCTTGCTTAGCTTTAGTGATTTATGCACTGTTGAGTGTTAGCTTGGCTTAGTTACTCACTCTCGCATTTAAGTAACGAGATTGTGAGTTCAAGCCCCATTCTAGGATGTGAACACAAAATCCACGTTGACACTTCAGTGCACTTCTGAGGTTGCATTCATTGTCAGAGATGCAGTCTTTTGGATGAGGCCTGTCTCCCTGTTCAGGTGCACATTAAATGTCCCATGGCTGTGTTCAAGAAGAGCAGGGGAGTTCTCCCTTATCCTGGCCAACATGTATCCTTCAACTAACACCAGTAAAAACAGAAATAAAAACTGAAAATGCTGGAAATACTCAGCAGATCAGGCAGTATCTGTGGAGAGAGAAACAGAGGTAACGTTTCAGTTTGATGAACTTTCATCAGTTCTGGGTTGTGCTGTGTGTTTTCCAGCATTTTCTGTTTTTATTTCAGATTTTCAACATCCACAGTATTTTGCTTTCGTTTGTGCAAATTGGCTGATCCATTTCCCTACGTAACAGTGACTACACTTCAAAAATAATTTATTGGCTGTGAAGTGCTTTGGGACATTCTGAAGACTGGAAAGGTGCTATATACATGCAATTTCATTCATTCTTGCTCGCGAGGATTTTAGTTCGTGATTTAACAATGCTAAGTGATCACAACAGCACATTCGCGGGATGCAGATATCTATGTTGAAACGCTGCTTGACATGATCTTAAACCTGACTATTTTGATTTTGAGACTTTCTCTTGCTAAGGTGTCCCCTGAGTTGACCTAAAATTATCTCTATTCTGATGATTCTGACAAAGAGGGGTGACCTTTTGAGGATGAGTGGTTCCAAAAGTAGACAGTTGGAAAGTTCTGTGACTAGATGGAGGTAGAGATTCCTGAAGACTTTATTTTGGAAAATAAATTAAACTTTCCTTCACTGCACATAATGAATCCGGTGTCACTAGTGTTTGTCTGAATGCCTTGTAAGATAAACCCAAAGCTGCAAAACACAAAGTTTAGTCACATCACAATACTCGCTGACTGTGCTTTGCTTCCTGCGAGCAACATGTTTGTTAATTAAGTGTTTAGTGCAGAGAAAAGTTAAATTGGGATATCTGGTTTACTTGTCAACCAATTTCGCAGCAGTCACATGGGATTAGATAAGAACATAAGAACATAAGAAATAGGAGCAGGAGTAGGCCATACTGCCCCTTGAGCCTGCTCTGCCATTCAATAAGATCATGGCTGATCTGATCTTGGCCTCAGCTCCACTTTCCTGCCTGTTCCCCATAACCCTTGACTAAGAATATGTCTATCTCAGCCTTGAATATATTCAATGATTCAGCCTCCACAGAATTCCACAGATTCATGACCCTCTGAGAGAAGAAATTCCTCCTCATCTCTGACTTAAATGGGCGACCCCTTATTCTGATGCTCTGCCCCCTAGTTCTGGATTCCCCCACAAGGGGAAACATCATTTCAGTGTCTACTCTGTCAAGCCCCTTCAGAGTCTTGTATGTTTCAATAAGATCACCTCTCAATCTTCTAAATTCCAAAGAGTACAGGCCCAACCTGCTCAACCGTTCCTCATAAGACAACCCCTTCACCCCAGGAATCAACCGAGTGAACCTTCTCTGAGCTGCCTCCAATGCAAGTATATCCCAAGATGCCACATAAGTAGTGTTCCTCTACTCCGTCTGCTCGCTGGATCCACGCCTCACTTCCATTGCCACTAGCATCCTACCACGTAGCATCAACAATTTCAGTCCCAGTCAGCAATCTGGATGCCAGGTCATCTTCTCAACACACACAATAGATTCAAACCTTGTTTGCCAGCAGTCGAAACAGAGAACTTGCGTGCAGGCGTTTGCTGCTTCAGAGTCGGCCATTAAAGCCTATATGAGATCCTTGACTGCATCAAAAGCAGCTGCTGCTTCTCTTGTTGGGTTGAATTTACAGTGGCAAAAGCTCTTGAAAAAGAATTCAACTTTTAGACACCGGCACTTCATGTGAGTCCGACAGTTGGCAACTATGTGATTTTTCTGCATTGTGATATCATGCTTTGGTCAATGTCTTCATCCATTCTTCAAAAAGAGCACAGACCATCGAGAGCTCTTATTTTCCCTGTAGGTTACAGGCAGAGTAACAGCACCACAAATGTATTGGGGCAGGGAGAGAGTTTGGAATTCCCAGTCACAAACAGCTTTCCTTTCCCCCAGTCATAATGGGCCCAAGTTTCCGCCCTCTGGAAAAACGGCGCATCTCGATAAGGTGTGCCGACTTTCTGGAAGAAAAAGGGTGCCGAAAACTTACCTTGTGATTCTGCGAGTTCTTCAGGACGTCTTTGTGCTCGGCATGGCACAGCACAAGGGGTCGGGACCTCTGCACATGCGCGCAAGAGGGTGCGCGCATGTGCAGTAGCTCCAGGCCCCCGAGGCTGTGTGGGAGGGGCCCGAAGCACGCCGGCCCTGGCCGAATGGTCTGACTGGAGCGGTGAAGATTGGACTATGGCCTCTCTCCTCTTCAGCTTCAGATCCCGCTCCGGCTTCCGCCAGCCCCCGCCGCCCCCCTGCCCTGTTCAAGTCCCGCTCCGGCTCCCTCCCGTTCAGATCCCGCTCTGGCTCTCTCTCCTCTTCCTCTCCCACCCCCACCTCTTCCTCTTCCCCCAACATCACCTCTTCCGCTTCCCCACCCCTCCTCCTCTTTCACCCCCTCCTCCTCTTTCACCCCCTCCTCCTCTTTCTCCCCCTCCTCCTCTTTCTCCCCCACCTCCTCCTCTTTCTCCCCCACCTCCTCCTCTTTCTCCCCCACCTCCTCCTCTTTCTCCCCCACCTCCTCCTCTTTCTCCCCCACCTCCTCCTCTTTCTCCCCCACCTCCTCCTCTTTCTCCCCCACCTCCTCCTCTCCGCCCCCCCACCTCCTCCTCTCCGCCCCCCCACCTCCTCCTCTCCGCCCCCCCACCTCCTCCTCTCCGCCCCCCCACCTCCTCCTCTCCGCCCCCCCACCTCCTCCTCTCCGCCCCCCCACCTCCTCCTCTCCGCCCCCTCACCTCCTCCTCTCCGCCCCCCCACCACCTCCTCTCCGCCCCCCCCCACTCTCTCCCCACCTCACCACTTCCTCTTCCCCACCCCCCACCCCTCCTCTTCCACATCCCCTCTTCCACACCCCCCACCCCTCCTCTTCCACCCCCCCACTCCTCCTCTTCCACCCCCCCACCCCTCCTCTTCCCCCCCCACCCCTCCTCTTCCCCCCCAACCCTCCTCTTTCCCCCCCCCAACCCTCCTCTTTCCCCCCCCCCCAACCCTCCTCTTCCCCCTCAAACCCTCCTCTTCCCCCTCAACCCTCCCCTTCCCCCCCCAACCTCTCCCCTTCCCCCCCCCAACCTCTCCCCTTTCCCCCCCCAACCCCTCCCCTTCCCCCCCCAACCCCTCCCCTTCCCCCCGCAACCCCTCACCTTCCCCCCCCCAACCCCTCACCTTCCCCCCCCCAACCCCTCCCCTTCCCCCCCCACCCCTCCCCTTCCCCCCCCACCCCTCCCCTTCCCCCCGCAACCCCTCACCTTCCCCCCGCAACCCCTCACCTTCCCCCCCCCAACCCCTCCCCTTCCCACCCCCCCCACATCTCCCCTTCCCCTCCCCTCTTCTTCCTCTTCCCCCCCCCCCACCTCCTCCTCTTCCCCCCCCCCACCCTCCTCTTCCCCCCCCACCCCTCCTCTTCCCCCCCCCCACCCTCCTCTTCCGCGCCCCCTCTTCTGCGCCCCCCCTCCTCCTCTTCCGCGCCTCCTCTTCTCCCCCCCACCCCTCCTATCCCCCCCCCACCCCTCCTCTTCCCCCCCCCCACCCCTCCTCTTCCCCCCCCCCACCCCTCCTCTTCCCCCCCCCACCCCTCCTCTTCCCCCCCCCACCCCTCCTCTTCCCCCCCCACCCCTCCTCTTCCCCCACCCCCACCCCACCTCTTCCCGCCCTCCTCTTCCCTTTCCCCCACCCCCACCCCACCTCTTCCTGCCCTCCTCTTCCCTTTCCCCCCCCCACCACTCCTCTTCCCCCCCCCACCCCACCACTTCCCCCCCCACCCCACCTCTTCCCCCCCCCCCACCTCTTCCCCCCCCCCACCTCTTCCCCCCCCCACCTCTTCCCCCCCCCCCCCACCTCTTCCCCCCCCCCCCACCTCTCCTCTTCCCCCCCCAACCCTCCTCTTCCCCCCCCCCCAACCCTCCTCTTCCCCCCCCCCCCAACCCTCCTCTTCCCCCCCAACCCTCCTCTTCCCCCCCAACCCTCTTCTTCCCCCCCCAACCCTCCTCTTCCCCCCCCAACCCTCTTCTTCCCCCCCCAACCCTCTTCTTCCCCCCCCAACCCTCTTCTTCCCCCCCCAACCCTCTTCTTCCCCCCCCAACCCTCTTCTTCCCCCCCCAACCCTCTTCTTCCCCCCCCAATCCTCTTCTTCCCCCCCCAACCCCTCCCCTTCCCCCCCAACCCCTCCCCTTCCCCCCCAACCCCTCCCCTTCCCCCCCCACCCCTCCCCTTCCCCCCCAACCTCTCCCCTTTCCCCCCCAACCCCTCCCCTTCCCCCCCCACCCCTCCCCTTCCCCCCGCAACCCCTCACCTTCCCCCCCCCAACCCCTCACCTTCCCCCCCCACCCCTCCCCTTCCCCCCGCAACCCCTCACCTTCCCCCCCAACCCCTCCCCTTCCCACCCCCCCACCCCTCTTCTTCCTCTTCCCCCCCCCACCTCCTCCTCTTCCCCCCCCCCACCCCTCCTCTTCCCCCCCACCCCTCCTCTTCCCCCCCCCACCCTCCTCTTCCGCGCCCCCTCTTCTGCGCCCCCCCTCCTCCTCTTCCGCGCCTCCTCTTCTCCCCCCCACCCCTCCTATCCCCCCCCACCCCTCCTCTTCCCCCCCCCCACCCCTCCTCTTCCCCCCCCCACCCCTCCTCCTCTTCCCCCACCCCCACTCTTCCCCCACCCCCACCCCACCTCTTCCCGCCCTCCTCTTCCCTTTCCCCCACCCCCACCCCACCTCTTCCTGCCCTCCTCTTCCCTTTCCCCCCCCACCACTCCTCTTCCCCCCCCCCCACCCCACCTCTTTCCCCACCCCCCCACCCCACCTCTTCCCCCCCCCCCCCCCACCTCTTCCCCCCCCCCCACCTCTCCTCTTCCCCCCCAACCCTCTTCTTCCCCCCCCAACCCTCCTCTTCCCCCCCCCAACCCTCTTCTTCCCCCCCCAACCCTCTTCTTCCCCCCCCAACCCTCTTCTTCCCCCCCCAACCCTCTTCTTCCCCCCCAACCCTCTTCTTCCCCCCCCAACCCTCTTCTTCCCCCCCAACCCTCTTCTTCCCCCCCCAACCCCTCCCCTTCCCCCCCAACCCCTCCCCTTCCCCCCCAACCCCTCCCCTTCCCCCCCAACCCCTCCCCTTCCCCCCCCAACCCCTCCCCTTCTCCCCCCAACCCCTCCCCTCCCCCCCCACATTTCCCCTTCCCCTCCCCCCACCCCTCTTCTTCCTCTTCTTCCCCCCCACCTCCTCCTCCTCTTCTTCCCCCCCCACCTCCTCCTCTTCTTCCCCCCCACCCCCCCACCTCCTCCTCTTCCCCCCCACCTCCTCCTCTTCCCCCCCACCCCCCCACCTCCTCCTCTTTCCCCCCACCCCCCACTCCTGCTCTTTCCCCCCCACCCCTCCTCCTTCCCCCACCCCTCCTCTTCCTCATCCACCCCCCCTCCTCTTCCCCCCCCCCGCACCTCCTCCTCTTCTCCCGCCCCCTTGCCCCCCCCCCCCCCCCCCATCTCTCGTTCCCTACGCCTGATTTCTAAGTGTAGGCAAGGTTTTTCTGAGCGTACAAAAATCTACACTTACTAACTTAGTTTGGAGTAAGTTTTTACTGCCTAAACTTGCAAAACAGGTGTAAGTGGCTGGACTATCCCCCTTTTGGAAAAAAAAATCTGTTCTAAAATGAAACTGTTCTAACTCACTAGAACTGGAACAAACTAAATGCCGAGTATTGCAATTTCGAAGATACTCCATTCTAAACTAGATACTCCAAAAAAATAGGAGCAACTCAGGCTGAAATTTGACCCCATTAGTCCTGCCCATGATGATGATTAGCTGCTTCATTTTTTCCCCACCAGAGCATAACAGCATGGCTGCAGCCTGTGGGTAAAAAAAAGACTAGTTTCATTAAAGATATACTTTGGACTCATACCAAGACAACGTTACAGTAATTTAAAAATGCACCCAGATGTTGATGCTTTCTGCGGGAACATCATTTGCCTTCCCATGTATTGGCCAGGACTTGATTGCGTGGCAGTTTTTGATGTGGCCGATCCATAATAGAGAAATGCAGTTCCAAATTCTTCAAGTTCATTTGACTGGTCAGGATCCATTTGGGATAGGATTTTGAATTAACTAATACCTGTAGTTTCAAATTCAGCAATGGATTTTCAGTGCCTTTTTTATTGGAGACTTTTTGCACAATCTGTTTGAATTAAGTGAAGCAGACTGTAGTTAATGGATTAGTTCATTTCATTTTAAACGTCTTTATGAAGGAAGAATAGGTTTTGCTGTCAGTCTTTGCATTCCATTAGCTACCATTATTAAAACCTATTCCAACATCATTTTCTTTCCAAAGCCTCTTTATAAAACTAGAGCAGCTTATCGTGGCAATACTTAAGGTAAGTCAGCTGATCACACAGGGATGTTAGATCACATTGTGCACAAAGTATTTTGGCTCTCTGGCTCTTGAAGCTACAAAGTCTTAACTGTTAAGTAAATAGGGTCACAGAATATTGAGTTTAATTCTTTAGTCAGGAAACTTTGAAAATTGAAATGTGCTTGCCACTTTGAGGCTTCAGCTGTTACGTCTATAGCATTTTAAGATTGTTTAGCATCCGTAACATAGTGTAATGATGTCAACCCGTATATTCTTGCTCTCTCATTAACTTTCTTCTTTTCTCCAGCGCTCCATTTCTCTCCGACTTCCTCATCCTCTCTCTGAACCCTGTTACCTGCTCTCTTCTCTCCCTCCCTTTCATTCACTCTCACTCAGTTGGTCCTTGAGCGGAATGTTTTTTTGCTGAGGCAACATGATTGGCACATCCTGCTGATATTTCTCTCCTGGCAGATCCTGGATATCTTGCATCATGCATTTCTCATATACCATTAGCTTAGCATCTTATCCTGCCAGTATTATTCTCGTTATTTCTATGCTACTTGAAACATAATTAATTAGAGCTTAGTCCTCTCTTACCTGCCAAGTAAAACTAGTTCTCTCTTGCGTGCTTAATCTTGCAGATTCAACCATACTTGTCTAGAAACCAGGGTTCTGATCTGCAGCAACAACAACCATTTATGTAGTGACTTTAATGTAGAAGAACAATCCAAGGTGCTGGACAGAGGCATGAGGTAAAAAAAATGGACGTTGAGCCTAAGGAGATATTAGTGATCTAATCATAGAATGGTTACAGCACAGAATTAGGCCATTCGGCCCGTCGAGCCTATACCGGCTCTCTGCAAGAGCACTTCAGCTAGGTCCACTTCCCTGCAGCCCTGCAAAATTTTTTTCCCTTCAGGTCCTTATCCAATTCCCTTTTGAAAGCCACAATTGAATCAGCCTCCACCACCCTTTCAGGCATTAAATTCCAGATCCTAACCACGCATTAAATTCCAGATCCTAACCACTCGCTGTGATCACTGTTCCCTAAATGTTCCCCTTCTGACACTTGCTCTACTTGACCCACCTCATTTCCCAGAACCAGATCCAGCAATGCCTCCTTCCTCGTTGGGCTGGAAACATACCATCAAGAAAGCTCTCCTGAACACACAAGAAATTCTTCCCCCCTCTGCGTTTTACACTATTACTATCCCAGTCTATATTAGGATAGTTGAAGTCCCCTATTATCACTACTCTTGCAGTTCTTGCACACCTCTAATTTCGCTGAAAATTTGCTCTGCTTTATCCTTCCCACTAGTTGGCAGCCTATAGAATACACCTAGTGCAATGGCACCTCTGCTGATCAGAAGTGCATTTAAGGATATTTTTAAAGGAGGAGAGGGAGGTGGAAGGGTTTTGGGAGGGAATTTGACCATGGACATGGGCAACTGAACACGGTTGCCGATGGTGGGTGGAAGGGGGACATGCCAGAGTCGAAGGAAGGGAGCTCAGGTGAGGGAGACAGAATATTATTGCGCCAGAGGAAATTGCATAGAAAGGAAGGATGGGGCAAGGCAATGGAAGGATTAAAACATCAGGATAAGAATTTTAAAAGGTGTTGAGGGAGTGGGAGCCAATGTAGATCAGTGAGGACCAGAGTTATGGGTGAACTGGACTTGGTACTAATAGGATTTGCTGGCGGGGGAAGGGGGGGGGCGCGGGTGGGAACTCTTATTTTTGTTCCGTAGTGCCACAGGATGTTTCACATCCACCGGAAGAGTTTTAGTTTAACGTCTCATCTGAAATAGTGTGGTTAACTATCAAAGGCTACGAAGAGGATCAGTAGAGAGAGGTTGTGTCTATTTGTAACACCATATTTCTGATTGGTCCAATTGGAGAACAAGGCACACCCAACAGTTTGCCTGCTGGAGAGTAATCAAGATTTCTGCAATGTGTAGTTTGATCCACAAGCAGGCTCCAGAGTGCTCAATACCAACACTACTGCTTTCAGAGAACCGACAGAACTCGCTCTCCCGGGTTCGAAGCGCTCACCTCCCGGGTTCGAAGCGCTCACACTGCCGTGTTGGGATAGGAAGGAGTGAGGCCATGGAAGAATTTTAACATGATGAGAATTATAAAATCACAATGTTCCCCCTAATTTTTTTTCGGTGCGCAGTCCCTTTTAAAGGGCTGTGCGAACTATTCAAAATTTCGCGTACACACAAAATCTCCAATTCAAAAGTCGATAAGCGGCCCGTGCAGGACCTACAGACAGCTGTGTAGTTGCATAGCTTAGCGGGAACGTTGATGGTGGGTCATGAGCCAATGTAGGTTGACTAGCACAGGGGTGATGGGTGAATGGGACATAAGAACAAAAGAATTCGGAACAGGAGTAGGCCATCTAGCCCCTCGAGCCTGCTCCGCCATTCAATAAGATCATGGCTGATCTGGTCGTGGACTCAGCTCCACTTACCCGCCCTCTCCCCGTAACCCTTAATTCCCTTATTGGTTAAAAATCTATCTATCTTTGACTCAACTGCTTCCTTGGGCAGAGAATTCCACAGATCTACAACCCTCTGGGAGAACAAATTCTTTCTCAACTCGGTTTTAAATTGCCTCCTCCGTATTTTGAGGCTGTGCCCCCAAGTTCTAGTCTCCCCTACCAATGGAAACAACCTCTCTGCCTCTATCTTGTCTATCCCTTTCATAATTTTAAATGTTTCTATAAGATCACCCCTCATCCTTCTGAACTCCAAGGAGTAAAGACCCAGTCTACTCAATCTATCATCATAAGGTAACCCCCTCATTTCTGGAATCAGCCTAGTGAATCGTCTCTGTACCCCTTCCAAAGCTAGTATATCCTTCCTTAAGTAAGGTGACCAAAACTGCACGCAGTACTCCAGGTGCGGCCTTACCAATACCCTATACAGTTGCAGCAGGACCTCCCTGCTTTTGTACTCCATCCCTCTCGCAATGAAGGCCAACATTCCATTCGCCTTCCTGATTACCTGCTGCACCCGTAAACTAACCTTTTGGGATTCATGCACAAGGACCCCCAGGTCCCTCTGCACCACAGCATGTTGTAATTTCTCCCCATTCAAATAATATTCCCTTTTACTGTTTTTTTTCCCCAAGGTGGATGACCTCACATTTTCCGACATTGTATTCCATCTGCCAAACCTTATCGCATTCGCTTAACCTATCCAAATCGCCTTGCAGCCTCTCTGAGTCCTCTACACAACCCGCTTTCCCACTAATTTTAGTGTCATCTGCAAATTTTGTTGCACTACACTCTGTCCCCTCTTCTAGGTCATCTATGTATATTGTAAACAGTTGTGGTCCCAGCACTGATCCCTGTGGCACACCACTAACCACTGATTTCCAACCGGAAAAGGACCCATTTATCCCGACTCTCTGCTTTCTGTTCGCCAGTCAATTCTCTATCCATGCTAATACATTTCCTCTGACTCCGCGTACCTTTATCTTCTGCAGTAACCTTTTGTGTGGCACCTTATCAAATGCCTTTTGGAAATCTAAATACACCACATCCATCGGTACACCTCTATCCACCATGCTCGTTATATCCTCAAAGAATTCCAGTAAGTTAGTTAAACATGATTTCCCTTTCATGAATCCATGCTGCGTCTGCTTGATTGCACTATTCTTATCTAGATGTCCCGCTATTTCTTCCTTAATGATAGTTTCAAGCATTTTCCCCACTACAGATGTTAAACTAACCGGCCTATAGTTACCTGCCTTTTGCCTGTCCCCTATTTTAAACAGAGGCGCTACATTAGCTGCTTTCCAATCCTCTGATACCTCCCCATAGTCCAGAGAATTTTGGTAGATTATAACAAATGCATCTGCTATAACTTCCGCCATCTCTTTTAATACCCTGGGATGCATTTCATCAGGACCAGGGGACTTGTCTACCTTCAGTCCCATTAGCCTGTCCAGCACTACCCCCCTAGTGATAGTGATTGTCTCCAGGTCCTCCCGTCCCACATTCCTGTGGCCTGCAAATTTTGGCATGGTTTTTGTGTCTTCCACTGTGAAGACGGAAGCAAAATAATTGTTTAAGGTCTCAGCCATTTCCACATTTCCCATTATTAAATCCCCCTTTTCATCTTCTAAGGGACCAACATTTACTTTAGTCGCTCTTTTCCGTTTTATATATCTGTAAAAGCTTTTACTATCTGTTTTTATGTTTTGCGCAAGTTTACCTTCGTAATCTATCTTCCCTTTTATTGCTTTTTTAGTCATTCTTTGCTGTTGCTTAAAATTTTCCCAATCCTCTAGTTTCCCACTAACCTTGGCCACCTTATATGCATTGGTCTTTGATTTGATACTTTCCTTTATTCCCTTGGTTATCCACGGCTGGTTTTCCCTTCTCTTGCCGCCCTTCTTTTTCACTGGAATATATTTTTGTTGCGCACTATGAAAGAGCTCCTTAAAAGTCCTCCACTGTTCCTCAATTGTGCCACCGTTTAGTCCTTGTTTCCAGTCTACTTTAGCCAACTCTGCCCTCATCCCACTGTAGTCCCCTTTGTTTAAGCATAGTACGCTCGTTTCTGACACAACTTCCTCATCCTCAATCTGTATTACAAATTCAACCATATTGTGATCACTCATTCCGAGAGGATCTTTTACAAGGAGATCGTTTATTTTTCCTGTCTCATTACACAGGACCAGATCTAAGATGGCTTGCTCCTTTGTAGGTTCTGTTACATACTGTTCTAAGAAACAATCCCGTATGCATTCTATGAATTCCTCCTCCAGGCTACCCCGTGCGATTTGATTTGACCAATCGATATGTAGGTTAAAATCCCCCATGACTACTGCCGTTCCTTTTTCACATGCCTCCATTATTCCCTTGATTATTGCCCGCTGCATCGTGAAGTTATTATTTGGGGGCCTATAAACTACGCCGACCAGTGACTTTTTCCCCTTACTATCTCTAATCTCCATCCACAATGATTCAACATTTTGTTCATTGGAGCGAATATCATCCCTCACAACTGCCCTGATATCATCTTTTATTAACAGAGCTACCCCACCTCCTTTCCCTTCTTGCCTATCTTTCTGAATCGTCAGACACCCCTGTATGTTTAATTCCCAGTCTTGGCCACCTTGCAACCATGTTTCTGTAATGGCCACCAAATCATACCCATTTGTAATGATTTGTGCCGTCAACTCATTTACTTTATTTCGAACGCTGCGTGCATTTAGGTAGAGTGTTTTCATCCTTGTTTTTAAACCATGATTTTTAGTTTTGACTCCTCCTGCAGCCCTTTTATATTCAGTGGCCCTTTTTGTTTCTTGCCTTTGGCTTCTCTGCCCTCCACTTTTACTCATCTCTTTTCTGTCTTTTGTTTTTGTCTCCTTTTTGTTTCCCTCTGTCTCCCTGTATTGGTTCCCATCCCCCTGCCATATTAGTTTAACTCCTCACCAACAGCACTAGCAAATACTCCCTGTAGGACATTGGTTCCGGTCCTGCCCAAGTGCAGACCGTCCAGTTTGTACTGGTCCCACCTCCCCCAGAACCTGTTCCAATGCCCCACGAATTTGAATCCCTCCCTGCTGCACCACTGCTCAAGCCATGTATTCATCTGTGCTATCCTGCGATTCCTACTCTGACTAGCACGTGGCACTGGTAGCAATCCCGAGATTACTACTTTTGAGGTCCTACTTTTTAATTTAGCTCCTAGCTCCTTAAATTCGTCCCGTAGGACCTCATCCCTTTTTTTAAACCTATGTCGTTGGTACCAATGTGCACCACGACAACTGGCTGTTCTCCCTCCCTTTTTAGAATGTCCTGCACTCGCTCGGAGACATCCTTGACCCTTGCGCCAGGGAGGCAACATACCATCCTGGAGTCTCGATTGCGGCCGCAGAAACGCCTATCTATTCCCCTTATGATTGAATCCCCTATCACTCTTTTTCCTGCCTTCCTGTACAACAGAGCCAGCCACGGTGCCATGAACTTGGCTGCTGCTGCTCTCCCCTGATGAGTCATCTCCCTCATTAGCACTCAAAGCAGTGTATCAGTTTTGCAGGGGGATGACCATATGGGACCCCTGCACTACCTTCTTTGTACTACTCTTCCTGCTGGTCTTCCATTCCCTAGCTGGCTGTGGATCCTCCTCATGCGGTAAGACCAACTCACTACACGTGCCACTTATGTCATTCTCAGCATCGTGGATGCTCCAGAGTGAATCCACCCTCAGCTCCAATTCCGCAACGCGGTCCGTCAGGAGATGGAGGCGGATACACTTCTCACACACGTAGTCGTCAGGGACACCCGAAGCGTCCGAGTTCCCACATGGCACAGGAGGAGCATATCACGTGACCGAGCTCTCCCGCCATGCCTTAACCCTTAGATACCCTTAAATTGGTAATAACAATGTTACAGTTTACTTACTGATATAAAAATAAAAAGAAAAGCTACTCACCAATCACTTACCCCATTGGCTGTGACGTCACCTTTTGATTCCTTTCTACTTCTTTTTTGCTTTCTCTCCCGCTGTAGCTGCACAAGTACGCCTTTATAGGCCGCTCCGACGCTGCTCCCGCCTCTCTCCAACTGACATGCTACGTGTTAGGATATGTGCGGCAGATTTTGGATGAGCTCAAATTCATTTGATTGTGGGAGATGGCCAGCTGGCCAGGAGAATATTGGAATAGTTGAGTCCGGCAAATAACACACGTGTAATGTTATGCATGTTGTCGAACCAACACAGAATATGCTCTCCTTTTTTAACATTCATTTATTTATTGACCATCCATAGTTGCCCTTGATAGGGTGGTAGTGAGCTGCCTTCTTGCACCACTGTGGTCTGGGGTGGGAGTAGAGGGAGAATGTGGTGCAGGTGTAAAAGATGTGAAAGAACGTGATCCAGGCCTAACAGGGTGGGAGAAAGTAATCTATCTTTGCATTTGGATTGTGTTCTTGCAAGATCCTACAAATCCCCTGGGAGGACAGATGCACCAACATTAGTGTCCTCGACCAGGCCAACATCCCCAGCATTGAAACACTGACCACACTTGATCAGTTTTGCTGGGCAAGCCACATTGTCCACATGCCAGACACGAGACTCCCAAAGCAAGTGCTCGACTCTGAACTCCTTCATGGCAAACGAGCCAAAGGTGGGCAGAGGAAACGTTACAAGGACACCCTCAAACCCTCCCTGATAAAGTGCAACATCCCCACCGACACCTGGGAGTCCCTGGCCAAAGACCGCCTTCAGTGGAGGAAGTGCATCCGGGAAGGCGCTGAGCACCTCGAGTCTCATCGCCGAGTGTATGCAGAAAACAAGCGCAGGCAGCGGAAAGAACGTGCGGCAAACCTGTCCCACCCTATCTTCCCCTCAATGACTGTCTGTCCCACCTGTGGCAGGGACTGTGGTTCTCGTATTGGACTGTTAACCACCTAAGGACTCATTCTAAGAGTGGAAGCAAGTCTTGCTTCCTCGAGTCCGAGGGACTGCCTATGATGATGTACTCATCACCCCACCCAACCTTTAGACCTAGATCACATTCTTCCCCCGTTCCTCTGTTCTCACCGTGCTCCTCCTCCTCCCCCAACATTCTTGACTACCTCTGCCAGAGTTTCTAACTTTCTCACTCCCCATCCCAAGTTCCTGACCTCTTCCCCTCCATCCCACGAGATCCTGACCACCTCTTCTCTTCCCCCCCCCCCCCCCCGCAAAGTTTCTGACCTTCTCTTCCCTCTCCCGGAGTTCATGACCCCCCCACCCCCCCCCCCCCAATGTCCTGACCGCCTCTCCACCTACCCGAGTTCCTGATCTTCACTCCCCCCTCGCCAAGTTCCTGACTCTCTTCCCCCCCGCCCCCCCCTTCCCTGATATCCTGACCTTCACTTGCCCCTCCCCAAGTTCCTAACCTTCTCTTGCCCCTCCCCAAGTTCCTGACCTCTTCCTTCCCCCCCCCCCCCGAGTTCCTGACATTCTATTCTCTTCCCCCTCCCCAAGTTCCGGAGTTTCTTTTCCCTCTCCTCAAGTTTCTGATCTGTCCCTCCCCACCCTGCAGTTCCTGACCTCCTCTTCCCTCCTCTTCCCTCCCCCCACATGTTCCTGACCTAGTCTCCCCATTTCCCAAGTTCCTGACCTTCTCTTCACCCGCCCCCCCCCTGCCCCAAACACCAATTCCTGACCACCTCTCCTCACCTTGGTCCGGGAGGAGGAGGTGGGTGGATGGGGGAGAGGGATTCGAGGGGTGGGGGGGCAGATGCGAGGGTGGGGGAGGAGTGGGCATCAAAGGGGGGAGGATATCGGAGGGGGAAGTGAGGAGGGGAGCTCAGAGGTGTGGGGCTGGAACGGGGGGAGGTCAAGAACTCGTAGCGGGAGGGGTGGGGGGATCATTTGATAGATTGAAATATTTATATCTCGTATTATTGTCACTGAATGGAGTGAGTTGCATATGAATATTGACGAGCCAAAATACATGGAATAACTTTTTTTGTCAAGTGCTGATCTGGCCACCGAACGCGATTATTATTGCTGCATACCCTTTCCATGTGACTCAGTGTTTGGTAAAACCATAGGGGAATTGAGAGTGGTTTTACCACAATGTAGAATAAGTTCCCTGTGGTATTGCACTTTGAGTGCAGTGATCCTCAGGCTTGTGGTTGTTTGAAAAGAAGAGATCATTCAGGAATGGGCTTGAAGGCTATCATCTAAAAGGAATTTTCTGATTACTACTGGGGAATGGGACTGTTCTGCTCACATTCTGTGTTGCAAACCATCACACTGCTCACAGCACTCAGTGATTCAAATGTTTAAATCCATTAGGAGGCCTGAATTATTGTAGTTTGTTGGGTTTAATAGTGGAGCTGATTTACCTTATTTGCAGTTGAGGAAGAGTGAAGTTTACTCTCGAGTTCATTGCATGCTGATTAGAGACTAAACTGTGGTTTAGTTTGTCTATCTGGTGTAATTTTAAACTTCCATGCTTGAATGCAGTTTTGTTTGTCACTAGGCTTGCATACATTTTTGTGTTGCAGCTCGAATATTTTGACTTTGATTGCTGCAGTTACATTGTAGTGTTGCTGCTGTCAACTGCCCGGCTGTGGCTACACAGTGAACTAATGGTAGTGCTGCTGCCATCTCGGATGGGTCTAAAATACATCAGAAGATTTGTGATTTGTGATGTGTGTGTGTGTGTGTGTGTGTGTGTGTGTGTGTGTGTGTGTGTGTGTGTGTGTGTGCCTCAGGAGCCAGAATCCCTCTAATGCTAAAACAAATGTCAGAGAAGATAGTTCTGTTTTCTAACTAGGAGGCAGAACCTGTCTATACAGGCCAGCAAAGTGGCTTAATGCAAACTGGCCGATGTGTATCTTCTGTTCCCATTGGGATCTGTCTTAAAACTCTGTTTCGTCATGACTTAAAAACACCTAAGTTCAGCTTGCAAATAGGCATTTTTTTGTGTTTTGGGCTGCCGCAAAATCTGCCCCGCAAGATAAAACACTTTCACTTTGATGGAACAACAACATGCATTTCTATAGCACCTTTTAACCTAGTAAAACGTCCCAAGGCATTTCACAGGAGTGTAATCAGCCAAAAATTGACACAGCCAAAGAGGGAGATATCAGGACCGTTGACCAAAAGCTCGGTCAAAGAGGTAGGTTTTAAGGAGGTCTCTAAGAATGAGAGAGAGATGAGGGGTTTAGGGAGGGAATTCCAGAGCTTGGGGCCTCGATAGCTGAATGTATGAGAGTTTTGGATGAGCTCAAATTTATGGAGGGTGGAACATGGGAAAAGTCGATTCTGGAGGTAATGAAAGCACTGCTGAGGGCTTCAACAGCAATTAGGCTAAGGTGGGGCAGAGAAGGGCGATACCAGAGTAGGTAGAAGAAGGCGGTCATGGGGTCGGAAGATCGGCTCCGGATCAAATAGGACGGCAAGGTTGCAAACAGCCTGGAGCAGCCTGAGACAGTGGCGGCCAGGGGGAGAGGGAATTGAATTGATGGCTAGGGAATGGAGTTTGTGGTGCCATTGGCAAGAATAACTAACATTATGTAGTACCTTTTAATGTAGAAGAAACATCCCAAAATGCTTCATGGAGGGTTAATCAAAAAAAATTCGAAACAGCCGAAGAAGGTGTTACTAGATCGGGTGATCAAAAGCTTGGTCAAAGAGGCAGCTTTTAAGGAGGGTATTAAAGGAGGAGAAGGCAGTGGAGGGTTCATGGAGAAAATTCCAGAGTGTGGGGCATAGGCTGCTGAAGGCACAGCTGTCAATGGTCGGGCAAGGGGAGGATGAAATGCTTAACAGGCCAGAGTTAGAGGAAAAGGGTGGGCTGCCGTTCTGGAGGAGGGTACAGAGTTGGGAAGGGGGTAAAACCATGAAGAGAGTTAAACAAGAGGATCAGAATTTTAAATTGGAGGTGTTGGGAGGCCTCATGTAGGTCAGCAAGGGGCGATGGGTGAGCGGAATAGGATACAGGCAGCAGGGTGTTGGATGAGCCAAAGTTAACAGAAGGGAGGCTGGGTGTGACACAGACGGAATGAAGGGTTCAGCGGTAAATGGGGGGAGTTAGGGGTGTGGATGGTGATGTTAGAGGTGGAAATAGATTATTTCTGTGATGGAGAGGATATTAGGATAGAAGCTCAGCTTGGGGTTGAGTCAGATGCTGAGGTTACAGACAATCTAATTTAGTCTGAGACTGGGGAGGGGAATAGAGGATACAGAGTTTGTGGCAGAGCCCAAAGATGATGGCTATGGTTTCCCAGTGTTTATCTGGAGGAAATTGCATCTCGTGCAAGACTGGATGTCGGAGATGCAGTTTGACAACACAGAGGCAGTGGATGGGTCGTGAGAAATGGTGGAGAAGTAGAGCTGGGTGTTGTCAATGTACATGTGCAAGCCGATCCCACACCTTTTGGATGATGTTGCCAATGGGCAGTATGCAGATGAAGAAGAGAAGGGGCCAAGGATAGATCCTTGGGGAACTCAGGATGTAACCGTGCAGCAGTGAACAGAAGATGTTGCTGGAGAGCCTCCAGTTACGATTGGATGGATAAGAGTGGAACCAAGTAAACCAGATTCTGGACAGGTTAGATGCGGGAAGAATGTTCCCGATGTTTGGGAAGTCCAGAACCAGGGGACACAGTCTTAGGGTAAGGGGTAGGCCATTTAGGACTGAGATGAGGAGAAACTTCTTCACTCAGAGTTGTTAACCTGTGGAATTCCCTACCGCAGAGAGTTGTTGATGCCAGTTCATTGGATATATTCAAGAGGGAGTTAGATATGGCCCTTACGGCTAAAGGGATCAAGGGGTATGGAGAGAAAGCAGGAAAGGAGTACTGAGGTGAGAAATTAGCCATGATCATATTGAACGGTGGTGCAGGCTTGAAGGGCCGAATGGCCTACTCCTGCACCTAATTTCTATGTTTCCATGTTTCTATGTAACACAGTGCAACCAAACGGGGCTCCTCAGAATATTTAAGCATCCCTGGGATCCTGAGACAATGTCTTGATGTATAAATGTTCTCAAATCTGTGGTCTTGCAAAAACATTTGATATGATGTATATCCCAACCTCTGTAACCACTATCAAGCTGCTTTTACTTTGTCCTTAGAGGGGTTCTTGCGCAACTGTTCCTGATGTGCAGATCCATATACAATACCAGTCCAATGTAAACCTGCTAGATTTGCTACGGCTGGTCACCTGAAGATCCATTTTTGTTTACTGGGTCTTATTGATTATTTACATAGGGTTGTTTGTGGGTGTGTGAGATTTTGTCTTTTAAAATTCACTGATCTACCTTATCATCCTGTCCAAGAGGTATTTCCTTTAGTCTTGACTTGAATCCACTCTATCAATCAAAAATGCCAGGGTGAGATTGAAGCTCTGCAATAATCTGTTCTGGGTCCTTTGTGGACCTTTTATGGGTGTTGCCCAGTTTTCTTTTAAACCTCATTTCCTTAAACTACAAATTCCACTCTTGTTTATATATGATGTTGCAGATGCAGCAACCCTCCAGTACCTCATTCAAATGGCCATTTCTATGTGTAAACCTAGACGTTGAGCATTAGCAGGCTATTTGACCATGAAGAATGCTAGAGCTGAGCCTGATTGCGTTCTTGCCTGACATCCACACACAAGTTTCCAAAAATGGTCACTGGATAGCAGTCTGGAACAAAAATCCTCCCTGTTTTGTTAACGTCTCTCTTCCTCCTCGAGAGGAAATCTGAACCAGTTAATTGGATAAGCTGAGGAATAGCAGATGTTTTTTAATTATATTTTGCTATATATTTAATATTAGAACAGCGAGCGTGTTGTACCTTATGAAAAATGTTCATTAGCAAGGTGGTAAAGAAACCAATTTACTGGGTGTATTCAAGTTGAAAGAAGTTATTCTAACCTTGTATAGATTACTGGTAAAGCTACATTTGAAATATCGTGTGCACTTCTGGACATTTATCTTAATTTAGACATTGATGCATTGGGCAAAGTTCAGACATGATTCTAGAATTTGGGGGTCAGAACTCTAAAGGGTTTCATAGAAAGGAATTTATTTTCTTGTAGGAAGGAAGATTGAAAGGTTTTAGGTAATGAATAGTGTTGATGGACAGAACATAAGAAATAGGAGCACGAGTAGGCCATTCGTCCCCTCGAACCTGCTCCGCCATTCAAAAATATCATGGCTGATCTTCGACCTCTACTCCACTTTCTTGCACTATGCCCATAATTCTTTGATTCCTTTAATATCCAAAAATCTATTGATCTCTGTCTTGAATATACTCAACGACTGAGCCTCCATAGCCCTCTAGGATAGAAAATTCCAAAGATTCATCACAGAGTGACGAAATTTCTCTTCATCTCAGTCCTAAATGGCTGACCCCTTATTCTGAACATTGTTTTATTTTAAGTACGATTAAATTGGAGTGCACAAAAAAATAAAGAAACCTTAAGCAAGACTTGAACAAATGTTAATTTATTCAGAGTGATGGCTATCTACTGTCATCATGTCATATAGTCATATCAATTGACACCTTTGTAAAATAATTGGATGAAATGTTAGAAAAATGGTTGACAGTTACAAGTGTGGAAAAAATGTGATGAGAATCAAACAGTTGGAAAATAGTGACCACAGCGTAGTAAGGTTCAATGTAGTAATAGAAAAGGATAATGAAATGTTAAAGATAATGGAGGTGGACTGGAAAAAGGCAAAATTCAGCAAGATAACCAGGAATCTGGCCCAAATTCACTGGGATGAAAAGTTAGCAAACAACTTGATGGATCAGCAGTAGGACGGGTAAGAGTACAAAGTAAGATGAAAACAGGGTGTATCCAAGAGTAGAGTTCCATGGATAAATAGATTCAAACTAAACTGAATGTTAAAAGGGAAGCCAAAGATAAAAGGGAGGACTAACGATACTAAAGAAAATTCTGAGTAATATTAAAGGAAAGGAAATTCTGGCAAGGTGTGTGATGAGTGGCCGATCTGCAACCGCCAGTTTGTCATCCATAGAATCATGTGCATATTGGCATAGAAACAGTCAGATGAGGAGAATTAACACGTGGCTAAAGGGCTGTTGTGGGAAAGAGGGGTTCCTTTTCATGGGACAGGAAGGATGGGACGGGCTCCACCTGAACCGGGACCCGTGTCCTAGCGGAAAGGGTAAATGGGGAGATGGCAAAGGCTTTAAACTAGTAAGATGGGGGGAGGAATCTACAAGAACTGAAACCAGCCTAAGTATAAACAAAATAGGAAAGGAGAGCATAGAAAAGAGTAAAGTAAGGGAATACATTGGCCAGGGAATAAACAGAGTTATAGAACAGGAGTGTAAAAAGATGGTTAAAAATAAAGTGAAAGGAACTGCTATTAAAAATAAAAAACATAAAATTGGCAAATAAAGTTCAACATAGATAAATGTGAGGTATTACATTTTGGTAGGAAGAATAGGGAGGTCACACATTACTTGGAGGGTGAGAGTCTAGGTGGAGTAGAGGAACAAAGGGATTCGAAGTACAGATACACAAATTGCTAAAAGTTGCGACACAGGTTAGCAAGGCCTTAAACAAAGAACTAGGGTTTACTTCTAGAGGTTTAGAATTGAAAAGTAGAAGTTATGCTAAACCTGTATCGAACCACACTTGGGAGTACTGTGTACAGTTCTGGTTGCCATATTATAAAAAGGATATCAAGGCACTGGAGAGGGTGTAGAGAAGATTTACAAGGATTATACCCTCTCTAAGGCCTTCACATCCTTAAAGTGTGGCGCCCAGAATTGGACTGAAAGTGTTTTATAAAGGTTCATCATAACTTCCTTGCTTTTGTACTTTATGCCTCTATTTTGAAGCCCAGTATTCTGTATGCTTTTTTACCCGCTTTCTCAATCTTTCCTGCCACCTTCAGCGATTTGTGCACCTCCTTTAGAATTGTATTCTTTTAGTTTATATTGCATCTCCTCGTTCTTCCTACCAAAAAGTATCACTTTGCACTTTTCTACGTTAAATTTCATCTGCCACGTGTCCGCCCATTTCACCAGCCTGTGTATGTCTTCTTGAAGTCTATCACTATCCTCCTCACAGTTCACGATACTTCCAAGTTTTATGCCATCTGCACATTTTGAAATTGTACCCTGTACTCCCAAGTCCAAGTCATTAATATAAAAAGAAAAACAGTGGTCCCGGTACCGGCCCTTGGGGAACACCACTGTATTACCTTCCTCCAGTCTGATAAAACAACCATTCACCACTACTTTCTGTTTCCTGTCACTTAGCCAATTTCATATCCATGCTGCCACTGTCCCTTTTATTTCATAGGCTTGCCAGAAAAGTTGAAACCGATTATGTGGTACTTTACCAAACGTCTTTTGGAAATCCATATACACCATGTCAACCGCATTGCCCTCATCAACCCACTCTGTTACCTCATCAAAAAACTCAATGAAGTTAGTTAAAGATTTGCCTTTAACAAATCCATGCTGGCATTCCTTAATTAATCCACACTTGTCCAAGTGACGGATAACTTCGTCCCTGATTATCGTTTCTAAAAGCTTCCCCACTACAGAGGTTAAACTGACTGGCCTGCAGTTGCTGGGTTTATCCTGACACCCTTTTTTGAACAATGGTGTAACATTTGCAATTCTCCAGTCCTTTGGCACCACCTCCGTATCTAAGGAGGATTGGAAAATTATGGGCAGTACCTCCGAGATTTCCTCAACCTCCCTCAGCATCTTTGGATGCATCCCATCCAGTTCTGGTTACTTGTCAACTTTAAGTACAGACAGCCTTTCTAGTACCTCCTCTGTATCAATGTTTATATGCCCAAAGTGAAAATTACCCCCAGATAATGTATTGGGGAAGAAAAAGAATAATATTGTTAAAAGGGAATATGAAAAAGGCAAGTTGATATAAAAAGAAATGGGAGCTTTTAAAAGTAAATTTAAATGTAAAGGTTTTTTTTAATATGATTGAGGGCTATACAGGGATGAAGAAAGGAGCCTGTTCTAGGGAGTAGGGAGACGATATTAAATATTTTACATTGACTTTTACAAATGTTGAAAGTAAAAATAGAAGTGTTCTAGAGAAGGATGTGCAGATAACTGAAGAAAAGTAATTGGTTCTAAAACAAAATTTGCAAAATTCAAGACGGATGTGTCATTGGACCTTGATGGCATGCATTTCTAGACTGTGAAAGAAGTAAAAGTGGAGACAACAGAGGCTCTAGCCATAATTTTTCAATCCTCAAATAAGCAAATGTTGATACTGTTCAAGCGGGGAGAGGAGAGTGAACTGAGTAACTATCAACCAGCGTTTTCCAATAGAATTTGCTGACTAGCTATGATGACATTGTTAGCCACAGTCACTAATTCTAGTAGAAAACGCCTTCGATACATGGCACAATACAGGTAAATGTACTTGATGTGTATATTTACTTAATAAACATCTGCCATTATTCATTAACCAAGATAATAAATTACAACAGCCAAAAAACACTTGGAACACTTTGCTTTTCGTCTTGCCACTTTACCAAGAAATGCACAAAAGATTAAAGTACACATGCATGCACCTTCAGATATGATATAACATGCCAGTAGATGATGTCTATTACTCATTTTTTATTTCGCAATCATAAAGGCAGTTAGCCGCATCTGGATTCCAAATTTGGCCTGGTGGCTACTACATTGGACAACACTGCTATAGACCAATTAGTCTGACATCATTTGTGGGAAAACTCTTAAAATCCGTAATTTGAGATAACATTTTTGAACATTTAGGAATTAATGGGGTGGTCGATGACAGCCAATATGGATTTCGTAAAGATAAACCATGTTTGACAAATTGGAGATTTTTTTGTAGAAGAAGTGACTGACTGGATAGATGAAGGGAAAGGGAATGCAGTAGTTGTTATGTAAATGGGAGTTTGAGACTATGTTTGATAAAATGCCTGAAGAGGCTTGTAAGAAAAATTCAGCCATGTGAAAGAAGAGAAGTGGAGCAGTATGGAGGTTAGCAAGTGGTTTACAGACAGGAAGAAGCATTTAGGATAAATGGACGTTGCTTGGATTGGAGCACAGATCGAAGTGGTGTACTTCAGGTGTCGGTACTTGGTCCAATTTTGTTCTTATGTGCAGATGATTTGGACATGGCATAAGAAGCACAATCTCGAAATTTGCTGATGGCACTTAAGTAGAAACTTTGGCAATTGGCAAGGAGACAAAATGATTTTGTTTATACAACAGGATATTTTAAAAATTCAAGTTATAATTGAAATTAAAGACATGAAAGATAATTTAAATTCTCCATTGTGTTTGTTTCCTTTGTAAGACCAATTTGACCTTGAACACACCATCAGTAATGTGTAGTACAGGTACAACGTTCGAAATCCAGAATCATCGGGACAGAGTCCATGCCGGTTTTTGGGTGGCGAGGTCTGAAATCTGGCACTGAATTGGTAGAGGATTCCGGATTTTAGACTCTTGATTTTCTTGTCTGAAATCCGGAATCCTTGACTGAATCCGTGTCGGATTTGGTGTTTTGCCGGATTTTGGACCTTGCTGCTCGCCGATTCTCGCCGCCTGCCGATTCCCGCAGCCCCCGGTGCTGCGCTTTCTCCCAGTTTACTCCTTATTCTGCTTACCAAACTGAAAAACACCACTGTCGGCTGCCTCAAAAATGTCCAATTTTCGATCAATAATTTCAGATTCCAACGACTCCATCTGGGATGCTCAATATGTCCAGTTTTCAGACAACAATTCCGGACGACTCCATCAGCTATGCGCCAAAATGTCCGGTTTTCGGACAATTCTGGTTTTCAGAGTTCCAGTTTTGGGACATTGCACCTGTATGAATATCTGACCTAATGGAAAGAAAGAGGAAATAATTTTTAAATTGGCTGAAATAAAAAGACACTCTTATTGCATTTGTTTAAATAGCTGGAAGTGATGTACGACTATAGTGTCAGCCGTGGCTCAGTTGGTAGCACTTTCACTTCTGAGTCAGGAGGTTGTGGGTTGTGAGTCCTATTCCAGAGACTTAAGTGCAAAATCTCGGCAACGCTTTCAGTGCAGTCCTAAAGGAGTGTTGCATTGTCAGAGGTGCCGACTTTCAGATGAAACGTTAAATCGAGGCCTCTTTCTCAGGTGGATGTAAAAATTCCCATGATACTGTTTTGAAAAAGAGCTGGGGAATTATTCCTGGTGCCCTGGCCAAAATTTAACCCCACAATCAGCATTGCCGTTTCTCTGATTGGCTCTCTATTATCACATGACCTATTGCAGATTGGTCCAGTTGGAGGCTAAGCCACACCCTGAAATTTCTCTGGAATGTGTGAATGGAACCACCCAACCTAACTGCGCATTGTAATATGATACATTTTGACTTTGGAAGTCAGAAAGGACACCCCCCAGCCAAAGTGCCTTACCCTAGCGCAAGTACATCCCTCCCCCAGCCAAAGTGCCTTACCCTAGCGCAAGTACATCCCTCCCCCAGCCAAAGTGCCTTACCCTAGCGCAAGTACATCCCTCCCCCAGCCAAAGTGCCTTACCCTAGCGCAAGTGGTTACCCCACAGATTGGGCATTGTGTACGGATTGTTAACCGGTTTATTGGATATGAAGAGAATAGTGACAGTGTCGTGACTTCCGGATTTCATCCACTCCAACAGTTGTGAGAACTTAATCCGTCTTCCCTGAGTTTCCCCTCTCCCCTCCGAACACAGGCTGCCTCTCTCTCTCTCTGGCTCCCGCCCTCCCGCAGTCTCTCTCTGGCTCCCGCCCTCCCGCAGTCTCTCTCTGGCTCCCGCCCTCCCGCAGTCTCTCTCTGGCTCCCGCCCTCCCGCACTCCCTCTCTCGATCCCGCCCTCCTGCACTCTCTCTCTGGCTCCCGCCCTCCCGCACTCTCTCGCTCACTCCCGCCCTCCCGCACTCTCTCTCTCTCGCTCCCGCTCCCGCACTCTCTCTCTCGCTCCCGCCCTCCCGCACTCTCTCGCTCCCGCCCTCCCGCACTCTCTCGCTCCTGCCCTCCCGCACTCTCGCTCCCGCCCTCCCTCTATCGCTCCCGCACTCTCTCTCTCGCTCCCGCCCTCCCGCATTCTCTCGCTCCCGCCCTCCCGCACTCTCTCTCTCGCTCCCGCCCTCCCGCACTCTCTCTCTCGCTCCCGCCCTCCCGCACTCTCTCTCTCGCTCCCGCCCTCTCTCGCTCTCGCTCCCGCCCTCCCGCACTCTCTCTCTCGCTCCCGCCCTCCCGCACTCTCTCTCTCGCTCCCGCCCTCCCGCACTCTCTCTCTCGCTCCCGCCCTCCCGCACTCTCTCTCTCGCTCCCGCCCTCCCGCACTCTCTCTCTCGCTCCCGCCCTCCCGCACTCTCTCTCTCGCTCCCGCCCTCCCGCACTCTCTCTCTCGCTCCCGCCCTCCCGCACTCTCTCTCTCGCTCCCGCCCTCCCGCACTCTCTCTCTCTCTCTCTCTCGCTCCCGCCCTCCCGCACTCTCTCTCTCGCTCCCACCCTCTCTCGCTCCCGCACTCTCTCTCTCGCCCCCGCACTCTCGCCCCCGCACTCTCGCCCCCGCACTCTCGCCCCCGCACTCTCGCCCCCGCGCACTCTCCCCCGCCCTCCCGCGCACTCTCCCCCGCCCTCCCGCGCACTCTCCCCCGCCCTCCCGCGCACTCTCCCCCGCCCTCCCGCGCACTCTCCCCCGCCCTCCCGCGCACTCTCCCCCGCCCTCCCGCGCACTCTCCCCCGCCCTCCCGCGCACTCTCCCCCGCCCTCCCGCGCACTCTCCCCCGCCCTCCCGCGCACTCTCCCCCGCCCTCCCGCGCACTCTCCCCCGCCCTCCCGCGCACTCTCCCCCGCCCTCCCGCGCACTCTCCCCCGCCCTCCCGCGCACTCTCCCCCGCCCTCCCGCGCACTCTCCCCCGCCCTCCCGCGCACTCTCCCCCGCCCTCCCGCGCACTCTCCCCCGCCCTCCCGCGCACTCTCCCCCGCCCTCCCGCGCACTCTCCCCCGCCCTCCCGCGCACTCTCCCCCGCCCTCCCGCGCACTCTCCCCGCCCTCCCGCGCCCTCTCCGCGCACTCTCCCCGCCCTCGCGCGCACTCTCCCCCGCCCTCGCGCGCACTCTCCCCCGCCCTCGCGCGCACTCTCCCCCGCCCTCGCGCGCACTCTCCCCCGCCCTCGCGCGCACTCTCCCCCGCCCTCGCGCGCACTCTCCCCCGCCCTCGCGCGCACTCTCCCCCGCCCTCGCGCGCACCCTCCCGCGCACTCTCCCCCGCCCTCGCGCGCACTCTCCCCCGCCCTCGCGCGCACCCTCCCGCGCACTCTCCCCCGCCCTCCCGCGCACTCTCCCCCGCCCTCCCGCGCACTCTCCCCCGCCCTCCCGCGCACTCTCCCCCGCCCTCCCGCGCACTCTCCCCCGCCCTCCCGCGCACTCTCCCCCGCCCTCCCGCGCACTCTCCCCCGCCCTCCCGCGCACTCTCCCCCGCCCTCCCGCGCACTCTCCCGCGCACTCTCCCCCGCCCTCCCGCGCACTCTCCCCCGCCCTCCCGCGCACTCTCCCCCGCCCTCCCGCGCACTCTCCCCCGCCCTCCCGCGCACTCTCCCCCGCCCTCCCGCGCACTCTCCCCCGCCCTCCCGCGCACTCTCCCCCGCCCTCCCGCGCACTCTCCCCCGCCCTCCCGCGCACTCTCCCCCGCCCTCCCGCGCACTCTCCCCCGCCCTCCCGCGCACTCTCCCCCGCCCTCCCGCGCACTCTCCCCCGCCCTCCCGCGCACTCTCCCCCGCCCTCCCGCGCACTCTCCCCCGCCCTCCCGCGCACTCTCCCCCGCCCTCCCGCGCACTCTCCCCCGCCCTCCCGCGCACTCTCCCCCGCCCTCCCGCGCACTCTCCCCCGCCCTCCCGCGCACTCTCCCCCGCCCTCCCGCGCACTCTCCCCCGCCCTCCCGCGCACTCTCCCCCGCCCCTCCCGCGCACTCTCCCCCGCCCTCCCGCGCACTCTCCCCCGCCCTCCCGCGCACTCTTCCCCCGCCCTCCCGCGCACTCTTGTCTTGCAGTTCGCAGGGGACTGCTAACTCGTTTTCCTTGAGGGCACCTTTGTGAGCGCTCTCTAGTTTGGGATCCTGACCAGACCAGGTCCCGTTCGGAGGAGTCATTGCGGGTGACCCTTTGCTCTCGGGCATTGCCGTGGTGGTGAGTGGGTTTGTGGGCTGCGCCTTTTCCACCCGGGTGGTCGGCGACAGTAGCCAACTGCCAGCAAAGACGCAGTTTACTGTTTCTGGCCCGTGGTGGTTCATGCCATCGGGTGCCTGCAATGTTAAACCAATCTGAGGCAGGTTATCGCTACCGGTGCCTCTGCTCTCTGGGGATCGTTTACTCTGCGGCTTGTCTACTTCTGTCAGCTGAGGGGACACTTTATGATACATCGTTCTGGTCCCGGAGATGCAGGCTACAGCATTGGGTAGCTCGCTGGACCTGTTTACGACCGTTAGGTGTTTGCCCGCTACATTGGGCTGATTGCAATTTGCACCCGACATCGCTCAACAACATTTTGCTCGTTACAGCTGGACTTTTACATTGGTTACCAATTTCATGCAGTTCATTCAAAAATGTCTGGTTGCTGACCTCCTTTAAAATGGCCTTACTACTTTTACCCCAATCGTCTTCCTTGCATGGAATCACATGTCGTTGCTCCATTAGCGCTGCACCTCGTGGTTTGGACGCCATCTTTTCCCTGTCCGTGATGTCGACTATCACGATCTTCTTTCCCAGGGATTCTGCCACTGAAGCTGGGAAGGCGCCCTCGGATCCAATCTTATTCCCTAGGAGTCCTGCCACTGAAACCGGGAAGGTGCGTTCGGGTCGTCTTGGCCTGATCATCGCCACACAGTCGTGATGAGCAGTCTGTGCCTCGGGGACTGCGCGGATCTGCTCTCTGGTGCCTGGTCCAACTGAAGGTGGGGACTTGCTCTGCCTCTGAGCATGGGGGACGGCGATCGCTGGAGGGATGAAGTCTTCCCAGTTCCAATGAATCTTCCCCATCCATCTTCTTCCAATCCAAGTAAATTGTGCACCGCGCCATCATGGGATGCGCTTACATCCGCACTCCCAACAACTTCCTTGGTGTAGGTGCGCAGCTTTGCCTGAACCGGGACCAGCTTGGGTCGTTCAGCTTGATCGTTCTATAGCCTCTCAATGGCTTCCTGGCTCATTATTGACTTACTCGCCCCCGTGACAACTTTCATGAAGACGAACGCCATTTATCTCGACTTCCATTATCACTGGAGGACAATGTGTGGTGCAGGTGTATATACTCCATACACTTCGTCCTGGGACTGAGTTGCCTCTCTAGCCATCTCCTCGTAATCCGTGCTGGATTCACAGCCATCTGCTAACTCCTCTTCCACGTGGTGAGTCACAGCTCTTTTGCACATTCGCTGGAGGTGGCCCTTTGTGCTGCAGCCTTTGCACACATAGTCTCTGAACCGACACTGATGAGCCCTGTGATTATCTCCACAATGCCAGCATGGTGATACTCGACTTACGTTTGCACCCTTCGGCGGAGTCTCGAGTTAAAGGACTCGGGAGGCCTGTACGCTCTGCCCTGGGTAGATTCACGTTCAACAGTTCTGACTGTGAAAGTCGCCATTGTATTTACAGTACTTGCCGGGTTTCAGTCCTGAGAGTGAATCATCATCTGCTTGGAGCTGCAGCTTGAGGTCATGAACGCCTGGCTGATGCTGATGGCCTTCTGCAGAGTGACGGTGGTTTCGGCAGACAGTAGCCTGTGAAGAAGGGCCTCATGACTGATGCCAATTACGAAGACGTCCCGCAACGCATCGGCGAGGGATGCGCCGAATTCACACGGTCCTGCCAGCCTCCTGAGGTCGACAGCGTACTTGACGATTTCCGGGCCCTCGGGGTGGCGGTGTGTATAAAATCGATGCCTGGCCATGAAGATGCTCGCCTTCGGTTTGAGTTGATCTCGAATTAGCACTTTCAGCTCCTCGTATGACTTGGTCGTCGTTTTCTCTGGTGCAAGCAAGTCCCTGACGAGGCCGTAGACCGCGGGCCCACAACTGGTCAACAGGATAGCTCTGCGCTTATCTGCCAGCGTGGCCGGATCATCGCCTACCAGGTCGTTTGCTACGAATATTGGTCGAGCCGCTCTGAAAAGGCTTCACAATCTTCACCCTCTTGAGGACTTTTCTAATGCACCAACGTAAGTCATTTTTGCGTGAAAGTTCGTAATCACTTCGCCAGTTATGTCTTTACTACTCTTATGAATGACTCCACGAGGTCTAGTATTGGACTTGAGATGTTGTGACCTCAGTCCCATTTATTGTAACTCCAGAGTGAGGACAAGCATGGTGGGCAGCCTTTTATACTGGGCCCTGCACACCTATGCAGGTGACCCTCAGGTCTCCCACCGCAGTGCCCTCTGATGGCCCACCTTATGTGACTATACAGTTAGTATACATGGTCTACAGACATGACAGCTCCCTCCCTCCAGTCTCTCTCGCTCCCTCCCTCCAGTCTCTCTCGCTCCCTCCCTCCAGTCTCTCTCGCTCCCTCCCTCCCTCCAGTCTCTCTCGCTCCCTCCCTCCAGTCTCTCTCGATCCCTCCCTCCCTCCAGTCTCTCTCGCTCCCTCCCTCCCTCCAGTCTCTCTCGCTCCCTCCCTCTCTCCAGTCTCTCTTGCTCCCTCCCTCCCTCCAGTCTCTCTTACTCCCTCCCTCCCTCCAGTCTCGCTCGCTCCCACCCTCCCTCCAGTCTCGCTCGCTCCCTCCCTCCCTCCAGTCTCGCTCGCTCCCTCCCTCCCTCCAGTCTCTCTGTCTCCCTCCCTCCAGTCTCGCTCTCTCGCTCCCTCCCTCCCTCCGGTCTCGCTCTCTCTCGCTCCCTCCCTCCGGTCTCTCTCTCTCTCCCTCCCTCCCTCCCTCTGGTCTCGCTCTCTCTCACTCCCCTCCCTCTCTTCCTCCGATCTCGCTCTCTCTCGCTCCCTCCCTCCCTCCGGTCTCGCTCTCTCTCTCTCTCTCTCTCTCTCTCTCTCTCTCTCTCTCTCTCTCTCTCTCTCTCTCTCTCTCTCTCACACTCTCTCTCCCTCTCTCTCTCTCTCACACTCTCTCCCTCCCTCCGGTCTCGCTCCCTCCCTCTCTCCGGTCTCGCGCTCTCTCTCTCTCTCTCACTCCCTCCCTCCCTCTGGTCTCGCGCTCTCTCTCTCTCTCTCACTCCCTCCCTCCGCTCTCTCTCTCTCTCTCTCTCTCCTCTCTCTCCTCTCTCCCCTCTCTCTCTCTCTCTCTCTCTCTCTCTCTCTCTCTCTCCTCTCTCTCCCTCTCTCCCTCCCTCCCTCCCTCCCTCCCTCCGGTCTCGCTCTCTCTCTCTCTCTCTCTCTCCTCTCTCTCCCTCTCTCCCTCCCTCCCTCCCCTCCCTCCCTCCGGTCTCGCTCTCTCTCTCTCTCTCTCTCTCCCTCTCCCTCCCTCCCTCCCTCCAGTCTCGCGTGCTCTCTCTCTCTCTCTCTCT